>NW_004443623.1:52546-56224 GCF_000330505.1 Entamoeba invadens IP1 | reverse complement strand
CGAAACTACTGATTTTAGACCGACAAATAAGTGTTATCCAAAGTGCAGATTTAATGTGCTTGATTGTAAAGTGTGTAGTAGTTCGACAACTTGTCAAGAGTGTGAACCCGGCTTTTTATTAATAAGTGGACAATGCCAGACGTGTCAGTACTATGGAGAGTGCTACCAATGTGATATTAATAAATGCACGGCGTGTAGTGCTAATTACAAATACGATGCTGAAAAAATGAAGTGTGGATTTTGTGAGTTGGAGTTAGGGTATTATATTGATGGAAATGACTGTAATAAGTGTAATGAGAATTGTACATTATGTACAAGTGCTACAGTTTGTACTGAATGTAAAGATGGGTTTTACTTGAAAGATAACACATGTTTGCCATGCACATTAATTGGCTGTTTTAAATGCACTAAATTTGAATGTCTGGAATGCCAAACGGGGTTTTATCTCAACGACAACAAGTTGTGTAGTTTATGCTCTGAGTTTGGGAATTGCATTGAATGTACAATTGAAGGGTGTACTACTTGTTTAGATCATATGTATTACAACACAACAACGAGATTGTGCGACAATTGTGTTGAAGGGTGTGATGTATGTGACAACTCGTTTTCATGTAACACCTGTCATAACACATATTACCATTACAAAGAAGATGAAATGAAGTGTGCCACGTGTCCAATAGATAATGGAGACTACCTTAAAGGAATGAATTGCAAAAATTGCATCAAAAATTGTTTAAGTTGTACCGAAAGTGACAATTGTCAATTCTGTGAAAACACTTTTTATTCAGATATTATTGAAAACACCACAACAAATGTTTGTGTGGAATGCACAGAACTTGATTCAAAGTGCTTGTTGTGTTCAAATGAAAAGCAGTGCACAACGTGTTTCCTATCATATGGTGTCTTTTCTGGTCGATGTCACAAGTGTTCAGAAGAGTATTTTGATTGTGAAGAGTGTAATGATACAGTGTGTTTACAATGCGGAGACATCACTTATCTCGACAATGGAAAATGCATGGAATGTGGGTACAAATACGCCAATTGTGCGACATGTAACGAGACTGAATGTCTCAGTTGCATAACTGATTTTAGTTTGTATGAAGAAAAGTGTGTTGATTGTGTTGGGTTATTTGGGATGTGTGACTCGTGTTCAAGTGACGAGTGTTTGCATTGTAAAGAAGGTGCATCTCAGGTTGGGTACAGTTGTTATAACTGTAGTGAATATAACACAAATTGTGTTGAATGTGACAGTTCAACGTGTTTGAGATGTAAAATGCCATTCACTTTAAATGGAGAGAACTGTTTCGATTGTTCTGATTTTGAGAATTGTGAAATTTGCAACAGCACTCACTGTATCGCCTGTAAAAATGGGTTTGTTAATTTGGGAGACAATTGTGCCATTTGTGGAGATATTCCCAATTGCTCTGAATGTGACCAAACATCATGTATATCATGCAATTCAAAGTTCTTTTTGAATAACAAAACATGTGAAAAATGTATGGAGAATTGTGATGTTTGCAACACCAAAGAGAGTTGTTCTGTTTGTTCCACAAATTATACATACAATGAAACATCACACAGTTGTGTCATTTGTTCTAGTGAAAATTATGAACAACAAGAGTATTGCAGACCATGTCCAAGTGAATGTACAACATGCGACTCTGCTACCCAATGCACAAGTTGCGTTGATGGGTATTTTGTCAACACTGAAAATAATTGTGTAAGTTGTCTCACAAGAAATTGTATGTCGTGCGACTCGAATGTGTGTACATCATGCATCAACGGGTATTATATAAACAACGGAGTTTGTGAAGAGTGCTGGACAATTGATAAGAAATGCACAACATGCAGTTCTACTGACATCTCACCACATTGTGATTCGTGTGAAAATGGGTATTGGGTTGATGACAACAAGTGTGTGACATGCGAAGGGTGTGGCTCACTTGGGTGTGAGTACATGAGTGGGCTATGTTATAACTGCCCAAATCAGAGTCAAGTTTTGGTGTCGGGAAAGTGTGTGACTGTAGAAGGATGCAAAGTTGTAGAAAACAATGAATGTGTTGTTTGTGACAATTTGTATGTTAAAATAGGGAGAAGGTGCATTAAGACGCAAACGGAGACAACTGAAAATGTGATCAAATATCGAGATTATTATGTCAGTTCTATTGATGTTAATTGCACTACTTTTACAACCAAGGGATGTGATATTTGTGAAGAAGGATATTACCACCATGAAAGTGTGTGTATGAGATGTGAAGAAATCTATGACAATTGTGAAAAATGTGGTGTTGTAACTTTGAACAACTTTAATCAAACGATCTGTTCTATTTGTAAACCATCATATTATCCAGAAATATCATGTAATGAGTGCACGTTGATAAATGGGTGTTCTGAATGCATCAATTATCTCACAAACAACGAGACTTCAACAAGAAGGTGTACAAAGTATATGGACATGTTTATCAACAACGCAGGCCAATGTGTGAAAATAGCGAAGTGCCTCCAAGGAGTCGGAGAGCGGTGCACATTATGTGAAAAGAACTACTTGGTGTCTGAAGGTCGATGCAAGCCATGTGGTGATGTTGTTATTGGTTGTAAGACAAGTACCAAAAATGAATGCACTTCGTGTGTGGAAGGACATTATATCGACTCAAACAAGCAATGCAGCAAATGCTCAGTGAATAACTGCTTTGTGTATGCTCAAGATGGAAGTTGTGATACCTGTGTAACCAACACAACGAAAAACACCGACTCTTCTAAATGCTTGTCATGTTCCACGTTGAAAGGATGTAAATTCTATGATAACACAATCCCCAATAAATGTTTGTTGTGTGCCCAAAATTACCTTACAAAGAATGAGTTGTGTGAGTCATGTTCAACTCTTAACAAATGTCTAAGTTGCTCAAATGAACTCACGTGCCTGCATTGTGTTGATGGATATTATCCAGACGAAGGAAAATGCAAGTCGTGCCTCACAATAAATGGCTGTAAAACATGTTCGTCAACATCAAAGAAATGTCACACCTGCAAAGATGGGTATTACCTCGACAACGAGTGTAAATTATGTGGTGAAGTTTTCAGTAACTCTGCCACGTGTACAATGAAAAAAGTTTTTTCTTGTTAGCCACATTACTTTTTGAAGAACAATCGATGTGTTGGGTGTGATGCACTATTTGGTTGTTCAGAGTGTGAAAATGAAACAACGTGCACAAAATGCAACGATGGACTCAATTTGTACAACAATGGAATAACTCAAATGTGTTCTCAAGATTGTGACATTACAAAGTGTGTTAAATGTGATATTAATGGAATGTGTGAAATGTGTGAAGAGCCATACACTCTTGACAAAACAACCAATAAATGCAAACTGTGCTTTGATGAACACCAAAACAGTGGCAAATGCTCAACAACAGAAAATTTGATTGAAGTTTGTGAGTCAAAAAGATTTTATTTGGAAGACGGTGTGTGTCAAAAATGTGACACTACATTGAGTGACTGCCAGTTGTGCGACAATTCAACAACTTGTATATTGTGTTCCACTGGATTTGTGTTGGATGTAAACAACAAATGTGTTGCAAAAACAACTTCGATGAGCATTAAAAGAGCAACAAACTGCGAATCCAATCGACAGATATTGGATACTGAAAGGAAATTGTGTTGACATTTTAGCAGATGAGT
>NW_004443623.1:50361-52446 GCF_000330505.1 Entamoeba invadens IP1 | reverse complement strand
TGTCTGACTTGCACAACACCTACTTTGTGTCAGGTATGTTCGAATGGATTTTCTCTTGTTAATGGAAGTTGTGTTTCACTTTCAAATTGTTTGGTGTCAACGCCAAATGGATGTACTGCGTGTAATAATAGTTATTATCTTCTTCTTGGGTCGTGCAAAATGTTAAGTGAAATTCACTGCAAATCCGTTGTTATCACAGCAAACAATGAGGTACAGTGTTCATTATGTGAAAATGAATACATTTTGAGTGACACACAATGTAATGATATGTCTACCGGGCATTGCCAAAGTGTCGACTTATCAACTTCAAAATGTGCAATTTGTGAAGAGAAGTACAAATTTGATGATAACAAAAAAATGTGTATCAATGGAAACGACTCTATGCTCATATTCATCATCGGGCGATTGCCTTCAATGTGATTCACAAATCTCACTTGGAACGTCCAATGAAGGTGAATCAATTTGTAACACTGAAATAAAGACAATTTATTGCAAAGAAAATAGCAACACGGGGTGTGCCAAGTGCTCTGATGGGTATTATCTTAGTGGTACTGAATGTCTTCCATGTGACAAGAAGTGCTCAAGTTGTTTTAAAAACGCAGAGAGTTGTTTTACTTGTGCTTTTGGGTATTATTTTGACACGACAAACAACGACTGTATTTATGTTGGTGAACTTGCTGAAAAGTGCAAATTGTTCTTACCAAGTGGTGTCGATTGTGCTGCATGCAACGAGGGCTATATCCTCATCAATACAGATTGTGTAAAATGTGACGAAAAGTGTCTGAGTTGTGTTGGAAACATTTCGAATTGTGTGAAGTGCAATGTAAAAGGTGGGTATTTCGAAGATGTCGAATTTACAACAATAGAAGATAAGAAATGTGTCACAATAACAACACTTGAAAATTGTGAATGGGTTTCAGAATATGGGTGTGCTGTGTGTTACGATGGGTATATTCAAAACAAATATTACAAATGCACAAAATGCAATGACTTATGTGCGACATGTTCAAACAATAACACATGTTCGACATGTGTAGATCAATCCGTTTTGATATCAAAAACGTCGCAATGTGTCAAATGGAATTCGATTGCAAATTGTAAGTCATATGATTTTAAAACCCACCAATGCAGTGAATGTGGTGGAAGCAACAAAGTTGGACCAAATGGAGACGAGTGTGTCCACAAGACAAATGTACTCTCAATTATACTTCCAATCATCTTTTGTATTTTAATAGTTGTTATTATCATCATAACAATAAGTTGTATACTTTTCTACATTCATTACAGGAAAGAAGAGAAGTTGAGGAAGTCACTTGTGAATGAATTTCTGTTAAAGGATTTGAAAAAGAAAGGGGTTGAGATGGTTTATCTTGGTACTCAAAAAGAACGCATTTTGTGTTTAACACAAGAAATACATTTTGAAGGCGAAATTGCAGTTCAAAAAGACAGTGACTGTAAATTCATGATTGGCAACGACAGAGCGTCTTTATTGAAAATTCAATTCACAACACAAAATGACGAAGAAAAGTTTGAGTTGAATGTTGAACCTTCCACTCCAGTAAGTATCAAGAAAGGTCGTGCTGTTGAATTTACTGTTACTATTCATCCACTGTGTACACCTGAGAAGACTGTTGACATCACTTGTTCAGTCTTAAACATCAACAAAGGCAAAATTTCAGAGATTAAAATTCCAGTCAAATTTGCGTCAGAAATGTCGACAGCACTTGACCCGGACGAGTTGAAGAAAAAGCGAAAACTTGGAGAAGGAAGTTTTGGGATTGTGTACAAAGGAGCATATCGAGGAAATGTTGTTGCCATCAAAGAGATGAAGGAAATGGTTGTCGCAAAATTAGGAGCAAAAGGGTTTACAAAGAATTCGACTGTTGAAAGTTCAAGTCGTAATTTGGCAAAGAACACAACAAAAAGTACGACGAAAAATAACACGACTAACAACTCTTCGATGACAACAAGAGACAAAACAGCTGCTGAGAAACAGATGGATAAGAAGATGGACGAGTTTAGAAAGGAAGTTGCGATGTTGGCCAAATTTGTGAGTCCATATCTCATAAGATTCTATGGAGCGTG
>NW_004443623.1:47626-50261 GCF_000330505.1 Entamoeba invadens IP1 | reverse complement strand
CGACCGGCAATTGAATTGGGAGATAAAGAACAGAAAGCTTTAATTGAAGAAATGTGGAAACAAGACTCCAGAGAGAGACCTGATATGGATAGAGTAGTAGATTAACTCAACAAAATATATCAAACAAATTATTGAATGATGGTAATTTAATTTAATAATGATTTTTTAATTAAATAATTATTGAACTTTAAGATACAAAAATGTATAGCTTGAGTGATAAAAAGGCTTGTTAACAATTGAATTAACAATTTGAGTGTGTTTATACCTTTTGAAATTAATAACTTCATAATTTTTATATTAATGAATTATCAATACAATTATTCGATAAATTGTGTTATTTAAGTTAAATTGGTTAAAATATAGAATACGATAACACAAAGTGTTGTTGTATTTTTATTTTTAATACACTTTCAATCGTGTAATTCAAATTCAAACGTTATATAAAGTTGAAATCTATAAACAAAAACCATGTCATTAACAAAAGTGTCACTTTACGTTCAATGTTTGACTACTGTATGTTTATTAACCTTATTTCAAAAATCGGACCCAGTGTTATTTTTAGACCTTTTTGTGTTTTTTCGTCTTTTTTGTTTTATTAAAGTACTTTTACTTACTCGGAGACTTTCTTAACAATATGATAGAACGACTATTTTTTGTTCGACTTACATTGGTTTCAGCTTAAATTTCTTAAATAATTCGGACCTTGTTTTTATTATTGAAAACGGTCTGATTAAATTTTTTTTTAAAAATTAAAGAAAAATCATTTATAATATTAAAAATGTATTGTTGGTATTATAATTGTTTTCTATTTTTATGTAAAAATCCTCAAATTTAACGGTATACAGCACGGTCAGGAGGGTTTGACTTGTTGTTCAGATTTTTGGGGTTGAATCCTTTAGTATTTCTCGCTATCGGACCAGTCGTTAGTGATATCTATACTGCAAGAAGAGGAAGGAAAAGTTTTTTCTACAATCCAGATGACAGATTGTTGTTGCTTTATCTATTTTTTCGTTACAACAAAATTGTACTAATTAGAAATCTTTGCATTCATTATATAAAAACAAACGAACAAATTGTTAGGGAAGTGAATGAAAGTGCTAAGCTGTTTAAAGTTGTCATGAAAGATTCGTTTATCATATTTAATAATGAAAATTTTCAAGGAACAAATGTGAGTGCTATTGTTGATTGTACAATAACACCAACTAACGCTCCAAGTGGAAGTTTTTCTTCTAAGATGTCGTTCTACAGTGGTAAGTACAAGAGGTATTGTATTATAATTGAAGTTGTTGTTAACTCTGTTACTGGGACTGCATGTTTTGTTTCAGAAGGAGAACCAGGTGCTTCTCATGATATGAGATTGTTAAAAAAAACTTCTGATGATATTAACTCCATGCTCAATGGTACTAAACTCATTGGCGACAAAGGTTTTAAAGGAATTCAGTCGCTTATCCCCAATGGTTTTGTTCCAACAGAGTCTCCACTTTTGGAAAATAGATGTCTGGTTGATCCTTACTTTGGACGTCTCAAAACTGTTTATGCATTTGCCAGAGAGAAATACAACAAAGATACTGTAATATACGACGATCTAATAACTTTATGTTGTTGTTTCTGTAATGTGGATATTGGAATCAACCCGCTTATTAACGTAGATCAGACAAATTATAAAAATATTTAAGCAAATTTTGTGAATAAAAATGATGAAAGAAGAAAAAAGCACAGAGACAGCAACACAGTTTATCGAAGAAGACAACAAGCTCAAATTATTGTATTAGAAGAAGCAGAAAATCGGTCTCATCTATTTGAAGATGATCGTTATGATGGAGAAACAATATATACACCGGGTCAACTTGATGGCGATGAGACTGGGACGGAACTTTAACAATAAATGAATTGTTTTTGTTATTACAATTCGAATAATTTACTTAAAATAACGGGAATATTAAATGATCATAGGGTTATCATATTAAATTAAATAGATGTCTAATTAATTGTTACAAAGTGAATAAGATCTAATCTTCTTAAGAAAAAACAAAACACAAACAATATAAAAAGATTAAACTTAAAATAACAAAACAATTGAATATTAACTAAATATAATTTATGTTTTTGGAAATGAACTAATAGAATACTACTTATATTCGGGATATAACATTAACTTATAATCATTATTTATTCATTTTATTTAAATCTAGTCGATGTGTTTGTTGCATTTACAGTCGGCCGAATCAACCTTCTGCAATGAAACAGCCTTCTGTGGATTGTTTTTCAAAAATAACCATAATTAATAACAATTCAAACCATTTTTAATAGTATTTTTTTCAAGTTCAAATAAATATATTTTTATCCATAGGAGTATATTAATACACTTTCTGCAGTATATAATTGGTCTTATAAATATCAAAAAGTAAAAAAAAATAAAACCAAACTAAAAACGAACAGTACTCAGTTAACAAACGATTAAACATAGACACGGAGCCAGACAACATTCTCGTGTTTTCAATTGATTTTAGTTACGAGGTGATAGCAAAATTGACAGACTTTAGAAATGTAAATGTGTTGATGACTAACATTGCATTTACTTAAAAGGTGGTACATCAACATACATGGCGCCTATGTGTTAAACATGGAGATGAAC
>NW_004443623.1:23198-47526 GCF_000330505.1 Entamoeba invadens IP1 | reverse complement strand
CGTGCAGATGAACAAAAAATGCTGATATTTTTTTGGAATGACGTTATTAGAATGTGTAACGTGGAATAACCCATTCCAAAGGAACAGTTTATGTTTGGATGAATATTGTCAACATTTTTTTGAAACTAAAAAGGTTGCTAAATTTAAACGACTACACTTGATGTTGTAGATGATATGCCGTACCACATTTTTCACATGCATCGGAATTCACCGTAAAATACCCATCTTGGCAATTTAAACATCCAATTTGAGTCACTTTATCTTTACAACCATTAATACCACTTTGAGGGAGACAATCATTGTTTATCGTCTTAAAATTTGTTGAATTACAAGTAAGACACTGTTCATTGTTGTTACATGTTAAACACTTTTCATTACATTTAAGACAATCCAACCCAACTCGATAATAACTATTTTTCCATACTACACACCCACTTGACTTACTTGCAAATTGTGAGCACTTCTCTTTTAAATTGTCATTTGAAATACATTTATAATTAGTTAAATAAGAACTATAATAACAACTAAGACATTGAGTTGATGTCTCATAACAAGTCATACAATTTTCATCACTCTTTTCACATCTTTTTGTTGCCATATTAAAATAATATGAATCTTCACATCTTGTACATCCAAATGCATTTTGTTGTTCACAATGTTCTTCTTCACTTTTTACACAACTATTATTTGTAAGAAGGTATCCACTTTGACATTCATCACACTTTGTGTTTGTGATAAATAAACAATTTGATATTTGCATTGAATATTTCCCATTTTCATCATTTGGATTGAGACACATGTTTATCTCACACTTTCCATTCATATTCATTTGACTTGTTGGACCACATTTGACTTCTTTTTCTTGTTCACAACGTTCAACTTTGTTATTTAATAAATCACAAGAATCACATGTTAAAGAGACTGAATTAATTTTGAATCCTTGTACACAGGATATGATATTGTTGTTACTTGTTATAGCAACATTGATTCCTTTAGTTACACAAACTCCACTCTTAAGTATATATCCACTTTTAGTATTACAAATAAGACATTTATTAAAATTATCGTTTAATAAACACTCTTTTGGTATTTCACAATTTCCATTGTTTAAATAATACCCATTTTCACATTTAAAACATTTGTTGTTCTTTGTAAATACACAATTTGCTTTTTTCACGCATCTCCCATTTAAAAATACATATCCATTGATACACATAAGACAATCGTTCGAGGCGTAAAGACATCGGTAACAATACTGAGACACACAATTCGAATAAGTTTGACACGTTTGATTTGTAGAGTTATAAATAGCCTCGTTACATGTAATTCCAGCAACCAATTTAAATCCAGTTTTTGTATTAATTGCAGTTGTGTATTTCATATTATTATAAGAAAGCCCCGTTTGTGAAATAAAAAGAACCGTTTTTGTCAATGAAAAAGTGTTAATTTCGAGTAACTCGCTACTAACTATTTCAAGTACAAAATTGTCTGTTTCAAAAAATGAAATTTGTGTATTTCCAACACTAATACTTTCACTTGAAAATTCATCAATATCTTCTTTCAAAATTGTTGTCTTTGAATTCACCGAATTGGCTGTTACTTTTAAAAACTTTAAATTACCAATTGGTGTAATGTACCAATTTTCTGAATATCCACGGGGCAGTACATTTCTACATAACTGCTTTTTTCACTTATTGGTTCGAAGTTATTTAAATGACAAAAGACCTTTGTGGATGGTCCAATTCTCAATAATTTTCCATTAGCTAATAATTGAGCATTTTGTGGTATTATACCAATAAAAGAAGTTTTTAAATAGGCCAAATTAATGTTTGATATATTAATAGTTAAATCATTAATATTTCCAATAGTGTTAGTCACAAAAAGTGGGGCGTCAAGTATTGTTCTCTTATTTAAATATAAATTACATTTATCAGCAACTAAACTACCACTCAAAGTGATATTTGAAACTCCTGAAAATAAGATAATTCCATTTGAACAATTAAAGTTAGTACTTTCAATAGTTGGATATATAGTATTTGAGCCTTTTATAAAAATACCTCCTGTTGATGAAATTGTGATGTTCTGTGTTTTTAAAGAAGATTTATCGTTCATTGAAAGAACTGCATTGTCAATGGTCACAGCAATTACTGTTGTTATTTGTGAAGTGTTGTACATGTCAAGTAATATGTTGTTTGTATTGCCAAATAATGACATTTTCTGGTCATTAATTATTTTGGAGTTATTTATCATGACAATTAAAGAGCTGTCACTGATATTTAACAATTTAAGTGTACTCAAAGTGGAAGAATCAGACAATAATAAAATTGCATTTGTATATAAATTAATTGTTTGTTATTTTATTGCTGTTTTTTTCACTTGCAAAAATTCTTGTGTTATCGTTAAAATTAATGAGAAGAGTGGAAGCAATAGAACCATTTTCTCTGATATAGTAATTGACTTTATTATTAACATATATTCCTCTTGATGTCAATGATGCATTCTCGTTGATATTAACTATCCCTTCACTGCCAAATATAACATTAACTCCAACTGAAATATGAGAATTTCCAATTAAAGAACAATTAAAGTTGTGATTCATTGTTAAATAAGTTGTCGCATTTAAAAATGAAGAATTACTCAGAGACAACATTGAGTTGTTATAAATATCAATTTTCGTATTGGCAGTCATTATTCCATTTCCTTCTAATGACATTAAAGAATTGTTATATCCACGGTAATTACTTGTCAAAGATAAAGAAGTGGAGTCTTTAATATAAAAAGAAGATGTATCATACATGGAAACATCTTTTATTGCAATAATTGAACTTTGTAGAGACATTTTGACACTTCCATTTCCAATGATGTCAAGATATAGATTACATTTTAATTGCGCACCATTAGTGACTGTTAACACAATAGAGCCATTTGTTGTTGTATCACCTATGGTCATATTAGAGACATAATAGCAAGAATTAGTAATAGTTGTTGATTTTGTAAGTTTGTTTTGTATTAAACAATATGTCTGACCCATAACAATACCGAATAGAAGAGTAAATGTCAAGTAAAAAAGTGTAGAGTTAATATTATAAGACATTTTTTAATTTATTAGATGAAAGCTTTTTTGAATTGAAAAATCACATTATTTTGGTTTGAAGTTTCATTTATGTTTTATAACAAGAAAAAGCTTATTGATTCGACTAACGATAAAAGCTAAAATTGGTAAAATGTGAAAACAATAAAAAATTGAGATGTAATTGTTTAAAAGTTTTTTGTGATAATTTCCATTTTAATATATTTTTGTGTTATTTTTGTAAAAAGAAAAAGATTCATGCTTTTAAAATATATAACCGTTATAAATAATAAATAATAAATATACCATAATAAAATATAATATACAAAAATATAAAGTATATACTTGAGTATTTAAAGTTATTGGTAACTTTATTTTACATGTAAATTTAAATAATTTGTTAAAATGATTCCATCTCTTATTCTGATTATTTTTATAGTGTTTATACACATTTTATACCAATAAAACCAAAAAAACATTATTTCAGCGCATTGATCGACATTACTTTAGTCAAAATCATTATATTAATGTTGTCGATTTGTCATAAAAATCCATTGATATTGTCCATAACAATTGATAAAGAAGTTAATTGGAGTTGTGTCTTTGTGATTAAAATGTATCAATGTATAATAGTTCACTGTTATAAAAAGCGTTTTTCAATATTTTATAGTTTTTATGTTAAAATAGTTTAAAAAGTGCTTTAGTTATGGTTATTTTCAATAACCAGAAAATTTAGTACATGTTTCAACCATAAAGATAAAACCTCAATTTGATCGCTTTCTTTTAGTTGTTAAGTGCTTTCGTGTTATCATTTTATGTGCCTGAAAGATTAACCATTTTAAAAACCAAATTCTTTATATTTTTTATTACAAATTCTATTATATAGTTAATAATTATTATTAAATAACAATTAAAATAATGTTTCTGTGTGTGCTATTTCAAATTTATTTCAATAATTGCTTGATTTGAAATATAAAATGGCAAACGACCGGAAAAGAAAGATGACATGGATGATAACATATTTTCAATTGTGGATAAATGCTGGGTTCACGATCCGATTAAGAGACTTGATATCAAAGATGTTATAAAACAGCTAGATAACTTGTGATGCAATTGTTTTATGTTGTATCCATATAATCAAATACAAATAAATATATAATTTGTTATTCCAATACAAACAAACTGTTGTTTATACCATTTTTAATTAAAGATAAGTGGCATACTTGGACCAAATTACGTGGCAATTCCTATTCATAAAAAAAACGTGGACAAAATGAGATTAAATGATTGGGATCAAAGATGTTATAAATTAAAAAAATTTTTTAAATTATAACATCTTCAGTAAAGGTTGAATAATTTATTCTATATTTATAATAAATTGACAATAAAATAATTATTATTTGTAAGTTATTTAAACTTTTGTATTCAGTGTTGTTGAGCACTTTAAGTAATTAACATTCATATGTTTTATTTATTATTGCTTTTTTCAAAAAGTTATTGAAACTAGTCTGTCAGTTACAGTGAAACCTTTCAAAAAATGTATATTTAAAAAATGTGTTCTCTCAAGAACAGACAAATTAAATAAATTTCAATGGTTAAATGGAATTAAAATAAATTAAAAATATATATTATTAAAAATCAAACAACAAAGGAATAACAACCAATTTATTTAAAAATAAATATAAACCATCAAAATATTTTTTTGTTTGTCATGTTACTTCTTAATCAACATCACAAATTGGGCGTATTAATAAATTGGAATGTTGAATCTAAATATATTATTATGATTTTAAATCTTTATTGTTTTTAATAATAAAAATATATTTTTAAATATAAAAAATTTGTTATTTGTTTGATATATATATTTTTTACAACAAAGTATTTTTCTTATAATAATTGTAAAGATAGGGTTGATTATTAAAATTAATAGTTTTTTTGCTAGAAAATATAAAAATAAATTTGAAACTTTTATTTTGATTTGTATTTTGATAGACATTTTTTTATTTTTATTTCCTGATTTTTCAAATAACAGTTTCTTTTATAAGTTGAAAACAAATAAAACAGGTGATTATTAAATTGAAAATAAAAAAACAACTGATAACTATAAAAAGTTTAAATAATTTGGTTGTGAACAACCAATAAAACAATCCAATTGCTATAACAATACCAACATTATAATAACTTTTTAATACAAGAAAAGTGTTTTATATTTAAAACACTTTTATTTTATATTTTAAGTGCATTAACATTCTTATTCGATTAAAAATACAATATATATGACTTAAGAGAGACACTATGGCGTTGTTTTGCTTTTAAAATTTAACATAGTCGACACAAATACGAAAAGAGTTGTTTGGTTTTTCTTTTTTTTAAAGACAAATCGAACAATTAATGAGCATTGGAATCATCAAAAACCTTAAAATAACATAAAAATGACATATAAAGATCCATTTTGCTTGTATACCAACAGAATATTAATAATTTATTGTATTTTTGATTGTTTAATAAACATGAAAATTAAAAATAGACGGAATAAACAATATATAAAGCAAGAATTTGAATATCAAACACATCAATTAAAGTATGGCGACACTAAATCAAAATTACATTGTAATTATCTCGGACAATATATGTGTTAGACCAAATGGAGGTCATTTATTATCATCCAAGCTAAAAAATACCACAAAGCTTGTAAATATATTTCACAAACTCTTACAGATGATACTGATGATTGAAACTAAACACATTTAAATTTACAACATATGTAGTGTCTCTATTAAAATAACAATAGAATTTACTTAAATACTCTTTTCCATGTGGTAATATTAATACATTCAATGAATTGTTACTCGATTTCATTACAACATCTGAAAAATTAAATTCAATAACAAATCCACATTATCAAAGGCGTCAAAAAATGAGAAACAGCACCAACATCGAACTCTCTCTTGTCTTTATCCTTACCAAAAGCAAACTAAACGCCTATCCCCATTTGGTCAAAATATTATTTCCATTATCAATATAAAGGTTGTTTCTTCTTTTTTAAACATCGATCATCTTAACCAAATAGCATGTAAACAAACGTAACGCCGGCTCGAAAATGTAATTTTTTTTCAATGGGTCGGCAAACAATGTAATCGAAAATATATCCTCTTGAAATGTGTATTGCCATTGTGACTCTTTTATTGATATAAAAGAGTCCCCCTTTGTTGTACAAATTAAATTAGACTGCCGAAAAAAGTGAGTGATTAAATAAATAAGTTGATAGCGCTTATACGGCAACATGGATAACAGTCTAGCAACAAAATATAGAGGTATGAGCGCTTCTATTTATAATAATATATTATTATAATTATGATACGGAGTATTACAGAAAGAAAAGGGAGAGATATGAGATATGAAGAAAAAAGTCGCTTGGATATTATTGATTGGTTACATTGTTTATTTCTTATTGTTTTTTAATAAAAAATAATAGTAACAAAAACAATAATAATAAAGTTTTTTGTATTGTTATATTCAAAGTTTCCACTTTTATTTTTTGTTTGTTCTTATTTAAAAAAAGTTTTTATGTACATCACAATTATTAACATAAATTATATTTCAATCACTTTGTTAAAGTTCATTCCAAAAATTTGATACAATCTCCGAAATTTTTTATAAAAAATGAGAGGCCAACAGTTACACATTGTAAAAATACAGGTTTGTACTCTAAGTCATAATAACTTTAATAACAAATAGAGTATCACGTTCAATTGAAAAACATATTGCGTAAATGTTTTAATTTTGATTTCGGTAAGATAGTAAGTTAGTGAATTTTTACTAAATTATTGATGTGCAGTTTTAATGAGAATCAACACACATTTTAATTGGTACAATAAAAGTAATTGTTTATAAGATGATTGTTTGACCTAACTTATTCCAAGTAACAATTTAAAATATGTTACTTTGATTGTGTTTTTTTCTTAGATATAACCCAATTATAATCATCAAGTTTTCTTTAATAAGTTATTAAATTTTTTAAAAAATAATTGAACTAAGATATTCGCTACAAATATGAAACAATCAAGGGACTGCTTTTTAATAATAATTAGTCAAATGATTACAATAAAAAAATATTGAACATCAAATTAAAAATAAAATAAAAATTATTTTTAAAAAATTAAACATTAATGAACACAATTGATTGTGAATTATTGAACTATATTTCTTTTTTATATAATAAAACAAAAATAATTTTAATAAATGTAGTTAATTGAAAGTTATATATTGTCATTGTACTCTAGGATTATATAAAATTGTACATTTAAAAAACATAAAAAGTGTTAAGATATTGAAAATATTAAAAAGTGTAAATATATTCTTGATTTTATTTTGATATTAAAACAATGATTTTTATTGTTATGATCATTTATTTGTACTTTAACTCAACTATTTAATCAATATAACATGATAATAAAACATCATAATAGTAATTTGTGTTGTGATAGATAATCATATTTAAATAAACAACAATAAACTTATTTTATTGTTTATTTGAATTAAAAAAATATTTTTTTGAATTAATGATATTTTTAATTAAATTGTTAAATTAACACAATTAAAAAACAGTAAAACCTGCTAAAAGTAATGCCTATGAACAGTGGTTTCAAAGGTTTTTTGTTGTAAATTCCAATTTTTAATACAAAAATTACAATACATTCCTGCTCTTGACAAATTTGTATGTATACAAATTATCACAAAGTATTTAGATATGTGTTACAATTATTGACTTCAATTTGTTTATCATCAATATAAGTGATTATGTAGACATCTCCATGTTGTTATATTTAAACCAACATTGATTAATAAATATGTTCTTAAAATATAATCAACTGTTTATCACATTTAATAATATCTCTTTTAATATTTATTTTTAATATTCAATAAAATAACCTAAAAACTTTAATCTAAAAATATTAAAAAAATCAAATGGAAATTTGTGAAGCTCTTCCAACTGATTTGGATGAAATTTACTCTATCGAAAAAACGTGTTTTCCACCTCTTGAAGCCGCAACGCGTGAGAGTCTTAACTCGAGAATAAACACTTTTAAAAACTCTTTTTATGTTGGAAAAATTAATGGTAAAATAATTGGGTTTATAAATGGCGCAGTGACTGACCGAACAACAATTTGCGACGAAATGTTTGACGACACAACAATGCACATAAAAGATGGGAAATATCAATCAATATTCGGTCTCGACGTTTTACTTGAATTCCAGCACAGAGGGTTGGCATAGCAGCTGATGAAACACTTCATTAAGAACGCCAAAGAAAATGGGAGACTCGGTCTCATTTTAACGTGCAAAGACAACTTATAGGATTTTATGAACAGTTCGGGTATAAGTTAACTGGCGTTTTAAAGTCAACACATGGTAATGTTGTTTGGTATGACATGATACTCCAGTTTTAATTTAAAGTTGAGTTGATTGTATTTGTTAAGAATTTACTTAAGTATCTATTGTTGTTATATTATTAAAGAGGTATTTATACAATATAACATTTTAAAAAATAGATGAAAAAATTGAAATTTTCACATGTTTTATTGTTATGTTTTTATATTAATTGCGATATTTGTTGTAAAATACATGCATTTTAAAAAGATATACCTTATTGGTTGAGTAAAACTTTATAGGTTTTCATAATCGAATTAAAAATATTAAAACAATAACAAATGTAACTGATTTATTTATTATTTAAAAAACAATTTATATTTTTTGTTAAATAAAATAATAACATTTATCACATTTCATCAAGTGATATATGCCATATTTATAATATTTTAATTTGATTTTTGTTTTATTTAAAAGTTACACATTTGATATTATATATAATCGTATTAAATTTTTTATAGTTATTTATTATAACACAACACAATATGAAGAAGTCAAAGTTACTCACTTTTGGCAGCAACATGGAACCACCATGACATCAATGTGCTTGCAAAGAGTTTCTCTGAGTACCTTTTGGATTTCGTCTCTCTTCTTCAAACTCTCCTCACAGCATCCACAACACTTGCCTTCAATTTGAATCAACACAGCAACTGCCTCACTATTCTCTTTGATATCGCAAATATGAGCTTTCTCTTCTTTACCGATCTTTTCATTGAAAACTTCATTGATTTTCATTATTTTCTGGAAGAAAGTCATATGATCGCAGGTCTTTTCACAACTCTTTTCGCAGCATTTCTGACACTCCATCTGAGCTCGTGTTTCTCTTAAGATGTCTTCCAAGTAATACTTCTTGCAGTACTTTCCACCAGCTTTTGGGCAAGATCCACAGAAGGAGCCAGCCTTTGTCTCCTTTGTGATCTCTTCGACTGTCTTCAAGTCCTTTTCTTTGATAGCATTCTTGATGGTAGACAATGATATATTGCCACACCCACAGACAATCTCTTCACTTTCAATGTCAGTGATCTTCTTTGTGGTGTACTGTGAAACAGCACGCTTGATGATGGTGTAGAAGAATGAAGTTGAAAAGAGCTTGTCCTTTGGAAGCTTGGGTTCTTGAAGTTCCTTTTCGATGTCCAAATTGGTGATTGTGAGCAACTGTTCGACAGTCTTACCAATGCAAAGTCCACACAAAACATCGGCCAAAACAGCAAACTTCTTGCATCCAAAGAATTGATACTTTGCATCAAGTACTTTTCCATCTGTATCAACGTGGAGATAGAATCTCATTGCATTGTTGTAACATTTGCAATAATAGTCTGCGGCGATCACTTTTCCAGTCTTGATGCAATCTGGACAAAGAACACCTTCGTGTTCAGGGTGTTCCATATGTTGGGCGTATTTGCAACAGCATTCACATGTTGGCTTTGACATTGTTTGATGGATTAAGTGGTTCTATAAACGATTATATTCTCTATGACACGTATTATTGTTATATTTTTAAACTAAAAAGTACAGTTCAAACCAAGAAAAATAGAAGTATCATAAATTGAGTGTATCATTATTGGTTTATTGCAAAACAATCACAAATTATATCGATAAAGTACATTTATTAATAATGGTTATTTGTTTGATTGAATTAAAATGACTAAATTTGTTTGTTACATCGTTCTCTAGATATGAAGAAGATTTTGGAAGGCAGTTTTTAATTATTAAATGGAATAATGTCACTATTTTATTGAACTATTTATTTTGATAAATTGATTCAGAAAACAGTGGTTTAGAACAATAAAAACGAAATAGTAAATGTTTTTATATAAAAAAATTCTTATATTAATGTTCTCTAAACATGATGAATAATTTGGACGTTGTAAGTTCGAAATATTTGTAGATGTCATTAATTTTAATATTATTATTTAATAATAAATAATAATAAATAACTAAATATATCATCTTGTGTTGTCCAGAAAATTATAACAAAACATTTGACAATAAAAATAAATTTGTAATCAATACAAGCAATGCATCGGGAAGTTTTAGAAACTGTAACAAACTTGAAATAAAAACCTCGTAATATTTGGTTGTAAAATAATATAATATTATATTACATATCTTATTCAATTGTTTCATACTACAGTTATGTTTAAAATAAAGTCAAGTATATTTTTAATATTTAAAATTGTATACAATTTAATTAAGTTTTGTGTTTGTATAATTTTAATGTAATTGATTTATATTATAATTGTTAAAATCTATGATGCTATATATAAACCTTTTTCTTATGCAAGATTTTAAAAATTGTATATTTCATTAAATTTAACCTTCATATAATTAAATAATTGCCAACTAAAAAACATTTAAATTTATAATTATAACAGGGTCAGCAGGGTCCAGTTTTAAACAACTTCTTGACAATTTTTAATACGTGTCAATATATATTTTAGTTTTAGCGTATTGCTAACAAAAAACTTAAAAAGTTTTTTTAAAGTTGAAATGTTTTTAAAAATTGGTAAAACTAAAGTTAACGATTTAAACAAAATTTTGTATAATTTAAATCATTACAATGTGTAACAATCCAGTTTAGAGAACAACAATTGAACATTAAATAGCATGTGAAATGATAAAATGCAAAAATTTTAAAATAAATAACAATATTCACTCATCATAATTGAAGTAAATATTAAAGATACTTACAACTGATAAAAATTATTAGAAATGATTTTTGTGATTTCAACGTAATATTTTTATTTAAACAATTAATATACTTTTTCTTTATTTACATTAATATTATTTGTTAATGTTTATGTTGGGATATACATACATATGTTTAATTGTTAGTTTAACAAAGGTTTTGAATTGATCATTTGTGTCGATTTTAAATTAAAGTGTTAATTAAACAACCAAATAAAAGTATTTTTATTTTCTTATGCAACAATACAAAACAAACAGTGTGTTTTTTAGAATGTAAAACAATATTTCTTTCAAATAGAGTAAAACTAATCTTTAGTTAATTTTCTTGATAAAAACGATAATTCATAATAAGATAATAATAAGTTATATAAACTAATTTTTAAAAGTCGATAGTGGGCATTTTTCATTATTGTGTATTGAATCAGGATTTAGTATGCTAAAAAACACCCGTTTTTGGCGTTTTCTGGTTTTCAAGTAAAAATTTGCAAAGAAGTATTCGAGGTTATTAAAAAATATATATTTTCGAATTAAAGTTGCACAAAAAAACAAAGTAAAAAAATCCAGGTTTTTTCAAGTTAAACAAAAATCAAAAGTGCATTTAAAAAACGAGTTAATTTTATTGATGTTATGGGAAACAAAAAATGACATATCGTGGGAAATTAGGAGTAATTTTTGATACTTAAAAACCACATTTAAAAATAGACCAAACATTCAGATCATAACTGGAAGATAACTCTAACTATTTTGTTGATCGAAATGTAAAAATAATCAGATTACCCGTTAATTAAAGGTAAATGTGTTTATTATTTTAACATCAAAAATAACATGACTATGTAAACAAAGCATTTCAAATGATAAATTTATACGATTTTTATAAGTTTTATTAATTCAATTTTAGTTTGAGATCTCTTTAACCATATGCAAGTCATCAACAAGGTTGACTCCTTAATAACTGAATGGCTAAAAGATGGCAAGTCTTACAAGTCAATAGAAAACCAACTCCATGTATCTCCCAATAGAGTATCACGTATTAAAAAAATGCTTGATTCCAAAGAAAAAGTGGTTTCTAAAAAAATTGGCAGACCAATTTCTGTTAATATAAATAAACAAGTCGAAGTATTCAACAAAACTATCAATAATCCATCACTGTCATGCGCTTGTCTGGCAACCGAGATTCATTCATCAACAACATCTGTGCAAAGCTTACGTAAAAAGCTGGGATTTTATATTCAACTCTAAGAAATAGCCAGTTTCTGACTTTAAAACAGGTCAGTTTTAGGAAGTTTTTTGTAAAACTGCTTTTCAACATAGGAATGAAAAAAAATGGTGGAAAGTTATAATCAGTGATGAGTCAAGATATGGTCTGTTTAACGACAATGGCAGTTGTTGGATTCACAAAAAGAGGGCTGTTAGATATGGAAAGACAAATTTGGTGTTCATTAATGGTGTCAGGAAACGAATAACACGCAATACTCATGGAAATAAAAAAATCTTTTTGACTTTACCCAAACATAACGACTCTTTGATGGTGTGGGGTGCGATAGGTAGAGATTACAAATCTCCGTTGTTGCTTTGTGATAATAGGCTGAATGCACTTGGGTATCAAAAAATGTTAAGAGAGAACAGGATATTTAACGACATAAGAAAATGCAGGGGACAAAATATTGTGTATTTCCAACAGGATGGAACAAACCCCCATACGCAAAAACAACAAAACAATTCTTGTTTGAAGAAGGTGTGAGAACAATGGATTGGCCAGCTTCGAGTCCCGATTTATCTCCAATCGAAAATTTGTGGTCAATTTTGGAAAAACGCATCAGAAAGAAGAAAAGTGTATTCCAAAACAAAAGAAGATTATTTAAGGCTCTCAAAAATGAGTGGAATGATATTCCAATGAATACAATCAACAACTTGATGAGTTCTATGCCAAGAAGGGTTGAATTGTGTCTTCAAGAAAAAGGCTATTCAATTGGACATCTACTATAATGCCTTTGCATTCAAAAAAATGCATTAAAAATGAACAAATTTTTAATTGAATTGATATTTATTTATACTGCTTTTTGTTTAAGATATTCTGTTTTTGTTGGTCTTAGTTTTTTAAAAAAGTCGATATCGAAATATAAATAGATTCCGATGTTTTTCCAATGTTTTGCATTAAAAATAAACCAATAAAAATCGGATACTATTGACTTTTGAAATCTAGTTTATAATAACAAATCAATTGAAAACAAACAAATATCGCAACAACTTTAGACAAATTTTCTTGAATTTTAAAAATTATAATTGTAAGGATTTAAAGTATAATAATGTTAACATGAAGATATATGTATATTGTTGGAATTTAAAGTAAAATTAAGAACAATTGTGTTTAAAATAATTTATCTTTTTATTTTTCTTTATTTTATCATATAATATAAATAATTATGTTTTGTCTTTTTATCTTTGTTTTTAAAAAATATTAATGTTATTTACCACTTAAATGTTTTATAAGTTTTTTTAATTACATGATAGTTTAACCGACTTGCCAAGTTACCATAACTTTTTTTTTAATGCAAATATAAAAAAGACAAAAAACAAAAAATTATAATATACTATAAATAAATGGTTTGCCTGTTTTTTTTCTTTTCTGGATTATTTTCGGGTATTTGTAACGAAAACAAAACGGTTAAGATTATTAAAAATATATTATTTTATATTATTTTTAAAATTATTTAGTTAAAATGACGAAAAAAAATGAAAGATGTTCATTTCTATATTATAATTGTATTTTGAATAAATCAATTTTGATTATTCACCAAATATTTAATAATCTAATTTTACTCAATATTCAATGGGTAGAACACGTTTGGAAATGATTTATCTAATGAATATATTGTTCTACATTGTTGATGAAACAACATTAATCACTTTTCGTTTAATCAACAAAAAATGTCAAGACTCTATTTTCTGTCTTAAAGTGAACCCACGCACAACAAACCTCAACATAAATTTTCTTTTTGTATTTTTCCCACGATTGAACACTTTAACTGGAAATTTGAACTTAATTTGCAATTCATTGACATTAAAACAACTCAACCAAATTTCGTGGTTTGACACGTCAAACATGTTGACCGACCCAACTTTGTTCGACCAAATTTATTTGGATAAAATCATAACAATAAAGGTTGATACAGTAAATTTTGAATATGTCCACAGTCATTGTCCTAAAGTCCGGAAGATTGTCTTGTATATATCAAACACATACACAATACCCTCTCTCAAATTTTCTGTGTTAAAAAAATTAATATTAAAGAAGAGGGGAAAATATGAACAAGAAGTTTTCGCCTTGGAGTTTTCAAACACCAACCCCGACACTTTTATTGGATTTTCTAATGTCTATTGTCGTGATATAAAGATAGATAACATTCACAAAAACAATAGATTTAGTGAGGTGCATTATTTAGAAGAATGTGATGGAGAGTTTGAAAATAGTGACGCGTGGAGTGACGAAGATAGTTATCAAGAAAATACATTAGATTACGATGTCGAGTTGGAACTCAAAAGTAAAATTAACGCTTATTTTGCAGAAAACACTCCCCTGTTCACCCCGCCTTTGTCTGTGATCAAAAATTGCAACAAAAGTACTTTGGATATAAAAAGTTTAAAAAGAAACAAAATTATTACAACAGACGCTTCAAACAATTTATTTAATGTCGAAATAACTATTGATAATAACACTTTGGAAGTTCTTGATTTTTCTAATTTCGACAATTTAAAGGTTTTGAGAATTCTTTTGAAGAAAAGTGTGGCCACGGAAATCAGAGTGCCAGACACTGAAATTGTCTTACCAAAGCTTATCGTGTTTGAAGTTGTTTCCAAAAGCCAAAGTCTTGTTAATTTTATCGGCACTCGAACTCAGAGCAAAATTGAGAAATTGAACATTCAGTGTCCGATAAAAAGCATTGAATTGTTTATGGAAAACAACTGCCAAATTATATTATTTAACACGGGAATAGAAGAGGCTAAAATTAAGTTTTATTCGCCTCCTAAAAGTAAATTGTTTTTGATGAAAGGAAAATTCAATTTAAAAACGATGACATTTGGTACAAATGGTATTGTTGATGTGTGTGGGTTTAAAGATGTCGAATCGTTAACAAAAGTAGTGTTTGCTGGAATTAATGACAAAAATGACACGTTTGTTAAACCAGCAAGAAAAAAGGTATGGGAAAGTGTTTTTGATAATCTCATTGAAGTAAAAATTGCTTGATTTGGTTCATAACAATAATAAACTCAATTTAATTGAAACGGTATGTTAAGTTTTATGTACGCATTTGTACAGTGAGAAAAAACCACTTCCATCTATATAACCACTTTCTCTTGTTATATTTTTTCAAAATCATAACGATAAAGAGAAAGTATAATACATATTACCACCACTGACAGAATAAGTCTCCACAGATATATTCAGCATATGTGGTAAATACTACCATACGTTTAATTATATTATTATAATTCAGATCTATAAAACCAAATATAAACGGTTAAAAAGACGGAAGCGTTTCTTATTTCACTGTAGATTGGATAATATCATAGAATTTTGTTTGAATTAATATTTTTGTTCATAATTGATTTATTTTCATTATAACATTTCACAAAACTGCTAAAAGTAATAATATTTTAGAAAAAAAATATTATATTTTTATTATTATTATAATACGTCTAGAATAGTTATTATTATTTTTTAGTTAATTATTCAAAAAATAACAATTAACAATAATGTTACAATTTTCGAAAATTCACAATTTTAGCTTGGAAAGTATTTATCAAGTTGACTATTTATAGTATTTAAAAGTCTATTATGAAGTGATTAATAAATTATACATTTGTAGATGGATAGCACATCAAGTTGCCCTAATATACCACAAGCAATAAAGATCACAAGCCAGGTCCATCTACAAATACATTGTCGCACGGTCTTAGAAGAGAATTAATACAAGTAAAACCCTGTGGAACCATGCTTTGATTATCACATTTATCGCTTGGTTTAAATACACAACACTAAACCCTCTTTTTATCTTAAACTATAGCCAAACTATTATTTTTATTATTTAATAATTATAATAAAACCTAAAAAACGAATCTGATAAAAAAATTTATTATATATTTTTATACAACATTTTTGTTTTACAATTTGGGGTTTTTCGATAATAATAATTAATAGTAAAAAAATTTATATAAAATTACAAAACAGTTTTATAATTGAAGTTTTCAATTTGTAGAATCAAATACTATTTAAAAAAACAATTTTCAAATTATTTTAAAATAATTCAAAAATAAGATACAGTGTTATTCACTGGGTTTGTATACAGTAAAAATTCTATCAGTGTGTGGAGTCACGAAAATGGTTTTTCTAAGGTGTGTAATTTTTTTTCTTTTCTATTTTTATTTCTGGCAAAAAATAAAAAATTGATGAAATTTGTAAAACAATCCACAATCAAGAAAAATGCCAAAACGTATTTATTATTTTTTTGAAAAAAAACACGACACGTGTAAACATATAGAAAAATAAAAATATTGTGAATTATTTAAATTTGTCTAATTGTTTTGAATTAAAACAACGCATTGTGCCTGTAAAAAACACATAGATTTTTAGTGCTTATTGGTTCTTGTCAACCTACAACTCAAGTGCGTTTTTGACATTGGCCTCTATGTTGCATTGTCTTCTGTTGATAACTTTGAAGAAAACTATTTGTTCACTGTGTTAATACACAGTAGCAGAAGGTTTGGGTCCATTCTAAGCCTCGAAAAGTTTTTTCATCTTGTCGTCCCTCCGCCTTGAATTTCTCTGTTTCTCCAACCATCTTGTCGATTTGCTTATTTGAGAGTCTTCCCTCGTCGTTTGTATTTGTGATCTTGTTCTTCGTTCTTGTTGTCTCGTCTTTAGTCGAGACATTCAGAATCCCAGTTGCATCAATGTCAGATGTGACTTTAATTTGTGTGAATTCACGGAATGCTGGCGGTTGTTATAACAACCAGCTCAAACTTCCAAAACAAGTTGGGGTGTGAGGTCATTGATGATTCAACTTTAAATATTTGATAAAGACACTAAGCTGGTTGTCTGCATATATTGAAAAGATCTAAGACTTCCAACACATTCTCAATTTGTTGTATTGTCGACTTGTCGAGGTCGATGTTATTTTCTTTAAAATATACAGTTGTGATTGATGTGTAGTAGTCAATACCGTTGTATATTTGGTCAAACTCAATATTTGCTGTTGCTGAAGATGACATCGTTTTCTTTGTTTTCATTTTAAAAACAAAATTGTCATTGTTATTGCTATTAGATTGAATTGTATTGTATTTTTTCCAGATCATCTTTTAATTATAATGGCTTTTGAACAAAAAAGAAAGAAAGAAAAGGTATATCTTACTGTCCTTGAGAAGAAAAAAGTTTTTGAATGGCACGAAGAACAACCAGATATTTCTGCAATCGAAATGGTTAATGTGGTTTCAACAAAATTGAAAAGGAAAGTATCAACAGAAACAATAAAAAGAATTTTTAATTCAAAATTTGAAATAGACGGCGACAGAAAAGATAGAAAGGTGTTTAGGAGAGTTTTGCACCCGGCGTTGGAAGAAGCGATAATCCAATACTTGGATGAATTAGCAGATAACAACATTCCAATCAATTGTCAACTATTACGTTTAATGGCTATAGATTTCTGCAAAGAAAATGAAATAGAGGATTTCAAATGTTCAGCAGGGTGGCTTTCTAAACTATGTTTAAGAAGAGGAATTCATGTCGCCACAAGACATGGTGAAGCAAACTCTGTTGATATGAACAAGTATACAGCTGAGTTGGACATTTTGAGACATGAAATCGAGTTGTTCAATCCAGAAGATGTATGGAATGCTGACGAAACAGGATTGTTTTACCGTTTAATGCCAAAAAGAACACATGCAAAAAGAGTATCAAGGCTCATGGCGTCAAAGAAGACAAAGAACGTTTGACAATGATGGTATGTTGTTCCTTGTCAGGCGAGAAAAAAACTTCTCTTTATTGGCAAACCAGAGACTCCACATTGGATAAGAAAAAATCCAGAACTAAAAGATTACTACTTTTCACAGAAAGCGCGTGGATGACAACAAACCTGTTTCATAAATGGTAACTCCAATGGGACAAGGAACTTATCGAACTTGACAGGTTCATTTACTTGTTAGTAGACAACGCTCCTTTACATAAATTGTTGCTTTACTTGACTGAAAAAAATGGAAGATGAAACGAACTATATATACATCGAGAAGAACGAAAAGAATCAGCACGTGTACAAAGTTTGTTTGACCCATATTACAGTTCAATGGCTCCTTCCCAAAACAACATCAGAGTTTCAACCCTGCAATGCGGGTATCATCAACTTTTTTTAAACCCCATTACAGAACACAACTGATGGTGAGATGTATTGAAAGTTGGAAAAAGGCAAAAACTGATGGAAATGTTTACACACCTCCCAAAATACAAGTTGATGAAGCAATTAAAATTGCATTGAGTTGTTGGGAAAACAACGTGACAAAAGATACTATAACAAACTGTTGGGCACATGCTTTGTTTAGGAATCCAACGGCAAGAAATTTTCTTCAAACGTTGTTTGAAAAAAGTCAAATACAACAAGATGAAGAATACCCATTAACCTATGATGTTAGAACAATTGCAACGTTTGAAGAAGTGCCACCATTGTAAATAGAAAGAGAACGAATGGGTGACGTGACACAAACTTTGACTCAAAAACAAGTCGAAATCCAACAACTTGTTGACCAGTTAAAAGACTTCGAGCAACAACTCCAAGATTTGGCCCAGACTAAACAAGAACTTAATTCGAAAGGAATAAAACTTATTGGTCAAGACTCTGATTTGGGGGCCAGATTTTCTCATTTTTTTATTGATTAGTTGGTCTTTTTTGGATAATAATGTATGGCCGTATGGTTTGGTTACTGCCTTGGTTTCGTCAAAGTACTTTTGTTAAATACAAGATTAGTTTATATTATCAATTGATTTTTTTGTTTAAGAATAATCATAATTTATTATAAAAAATATTATTTTTTGTATTTTCATTTTCAAGTTAAGTTCTATATTTTGAGAGGAGCATTTTTTGCTGTTCTTTTCTTATCTTTTTTGAAATGATTTTTGTTTGACATTTTTTCTTTTTTTAAATTTTATAACCAAGTCTTTACTCTTTTAAAAATTGAAACAAATTTGCAATCGACATTTTTATTGAGGGTTTTAGTTCTAAAAATTTGAAAAATCATTATATTCTATCGGTGTGTAGGCCACTTTTGATTGGTCAAAACCACACACCGATAAAGTCACACACCGATGGAATCACACACCGATAGAATTTTTACTGTATATAAGTTATATACTTATATATAAACACTGGTGGTATAAACCCATTTAATTTGGAATAAACCCACTTAAGTGAGTAAATTTTGTGAAACTTTGGTTGAACTTTAAGCCATAATAGAAAAAAAATTAAGTACCACCATTTAAAAATAGGAAAAAGGTTTTGATTGGGTCTTTTCTTTGTTTTTTGAAAAAAATAGTTATTTTTGCTTGGGAAAAAAAATATTTGAAATGGTTTTTTATTTTAATTAAAATAAACTTAAAATATAGCTTTTGTTTTTTACAAAATTGGTTTTGAATAGTTTTTTCTTTTGACAAAAAAAGCTCAAAAAGTGAAAAAAGAACAATAACAAGCACAATAGACAAGCTTGAAAATAAAAGCCGGATTGGATTTGTGGTCTTTTTGTGCACATTATTTCAATGATTGTTTTTTAACAAATAACATTAAAAAATATTTCATAACAGTTGTTGTAAAGATTCAAAAGAAGATGATAGAAAGATAATAAAAATATAAACGAATAAATTGAAATAAACGAGAATTCAAACAAAAACAAATAAATAACATTTAAGGAACAATAAAAAACGGGATAATACGAAGAATTGAGTTTTTTGGATTGAAATTGAATTTATAATTTTTTAATTTATAAACTTCAAAGTCAATATTTTTAAATCAAAGTTTTGAGCTTTTGTTGAAAACTGTTTTAAAAAAACATTTGGACCAAAAAATGAGTTACATTTTGTGTAAATCGTAAAATGTCGTTTTTACACAAAAAATGTAAAAATAGTACACTTTTTGGTCAAATACCAAATGGATTCTGGATTCGACAAGTTTTCCACTCAAAGCATTAAAAAAACGGTGTTTAAACTTGAAAGGACTTAAAATATCATAAAGTCTTCACCAGAACAAGTTAACATAGATACTGGCCCAAGTTTTGCAAATGTCATGGAATATATTTTAATTAATAATTTTTTGTTTTTTGTTATTAAAATGTTATTAAAATGTTATTTTTAATAAAAAATAATTTGTTATTATTAAAATGTTTTTGTCTTATAACATAATTTCAGTTTTTTTTAATTTTTTGTTATTTCCAAAAATAAAACCAAAATTTACTCATTTATATGGTTTATTCCAAATTAAGTACTTAAATATTGTCACTGTATTTGTATTAGAAACCTCGAGTTTGTTTTTTGTTTGAAATAAAAATTTAACGAAAATGATTTTTAGTATTTTGACATAAATGATTCGGGTTCAATTCACTGAGATGTTTGTTGTTGTGTAATTAGCACAACTATACTGTGTATGTTGTCTAGTAAATTTACAATTTTTGTCCAATCAAATAACGAGATCAATTTTTTTGGAAAAGGCTGGCTAATATTTCAATAAAGTCCCGATATCGTACGAAAATAATTGAATGGTATTGGTATTGTTTTTCAAAATTAAGTGTGTATTTCAATTTTATTGTTTTTTGTTTTTTAGGAAAAATTAAAAATAAAAAAAGACTTTAGGAAGTTCTATAAATACGGAGGTACAGACTTTTGAACTAAAGTTTACATATTATCATATATAAGTGACAACAAATAAGATGTTTTTAACAATTTATTTTTGTTGTTTTATTTTTTATTATTTATTTAAATAACATTTAGAACAGTTTTTTGTTAGTTTGATCGTTTACATAAATTAAGTTAATTTTGTGTCGCATTAAAAAGTATGTACAACAATAAGTTGTCACTTATTTTTGTTCATTGGTTTGCATTATTTAAAAAAACATTTAAGTTTATTTTTTATTTTATTTTAATCACTTTGTTAATATTATATAATTTATCAAACAAACATATAAACTTTGTTTAACTTATTAACCTTTTTAGTATTTCTTCTTGTTTTTTTTTGTTTTATTGTTGTCTTTGATACTTTTTCTGTTGTATTTTTTGTTTTGTTTTGTTTCTTTGTTTTTTTTCAAAAAACAATTTACAAAATGTAAGTTTAATAGAAAATTATAATTAAAAAATAGATATTGTATCGATATTGTATTAATTACATGATTTTATAAGTATTTTCGAAACAAATCGTAATTATTATTCAAAAATAAATACATAAGTTTTGGGACAAAATATCAGAAAACGTGAAAAAAATATTATTATAATAATTATGTTCAAGAATTAATTTACTGTTTACATATTATAATTAGTTTTTAAACCATTAACTTAACTCGCCGACAACCCAATTCTGTTTTTTTAACAGTTTTTTAAATTTTGTCCCATAACTGTTTAAATCATTCAGAATTAATATTAGGTGATTTTCCCGAAAAAAATAGATAAAAACAAATAATATAAAATTATCATAATTGAATTATTTTTATTTTTTATACCAAAAAAAATATTTTTGTGCATTTATTTTTTTAAATAAAAACTTAAAAGCAAAAAAAACAAAAATTACAATCGAATTAATAAAGAGTTGGTGGAAAAAGTCGGCTTTAGCAAATTATATTAATATATAATATTTATTGTTGTTATAAAAAAACTATTTATTTTATTTCTAAAACATTAATTAAAACTAAAAAAATAATTAAAAATGGTTGTAAAACCAAACAATGGTTGATTTTTTATATTCACGTTAATAAAATTGACTTTTCGGATACATAACACAGTTTTGTTGTTGTGGTTGTGTTACCCCATAAAGAGTCAATTGAGACCACTTGATTTTTTTCGTAATTGAAAATGATGATTTAGTAAGTTTAAAAGAAAGCAAATTTGATAATTATCAAACTAATCATTTGATTAATTATTTAATAAATACAACACAATCCAACTACAAAAAACTTGAATGTAGCATTTGAAATAATTAACTTATAACAACAAATTTGGACTTTTAAATAAATTAAAAAACACACAAAACGCAGCGAATGTTTAAAAAATCTTGTTACACATTCAATTCATACTTTAATTGAATTAATCTCTATGTGAAAGTGTCAATGTGTAAAATCAGCCTTTATCGATTATAGTCGTAACTTACAATTTTAACATGTACAATTTCTGTATTTAATTTCAAAAAAGGTGTCTTAATATCCAAATTAAATTTGTGTCCTGCTTGTAAGTTATATAAATTTAAATAATAATATAAATAGAAATAATAAACAATAAAAATGGTTGTTCATGAAAAAAATAGTTAATATTATCTAGACAAGTTTTTTTCTGCCAACTCCAAGAAAAAATATTAGTAAAATCTAAAGACAATGATTATAAGTCTCATATAACTAATGTAAAAAATGCCATTATTTGTTTGACAAAACAAATTAATAAAAAAGTCGTAATAAGAAAAAAATCAAAATTGGTTATGTTCACCGAATGACACAAATTGATAATTGTGAATAATGTTATTACTGAATAACACGCTTCTATTTCATAGTGAAAATGATAGAGTCGAAATAGTTGTAAAATATCATAACAATAAAAAATTAATTATGGATCGCTTTTACAGACAGTGATGTTTCTGCAATTGATTATTAAACAACCCAAACATAAAGAATAAGAATAACAATGTATACCTTGTTATTGACAATAAAAAGATAAATTACTTATAATGTAAAACACTACAAAAATTAAAAATATACACCAAATAAATCAATAAAACAGCTATGATAAACAAAGAAGTTTAATTTTTGTTGTTTGAAAAATCAAAAACATAGTTATTATCATTATACATTTTAACCATTCTTATCAATAGATTATTATAAATGTGTAGTTATATACATCAAAGTATTAAGAGTAAATAACAAACAATTGGTTAAACAGTCTATAAATTTGACAAGAAGTCAAACAACTTATATAAAGAAACGTGGATTATGTGTAATGGAAAGAAATTGTTATAAAAATAATAACATTTTTGACATTAAAACTGTTTTTAATGATTGGTTGTTTTATTTTGATTCCTTATGACATAAACTTTTCAAATGATTTGTGGCTTTATTGTGAATATTAAAAAAGTGAAATAAAAAACAGAAGACAAAAGTTGTCAAAAATCTTGCTTTAACGTACTGTCTAAAAATACACAGTTGATATAATAGGTTTCATAAAAAGTTTGTATTTTTGAATAAAAACTATTGTATTATTTTTTATGTGTTTTTTAATTATCACTGATATGTTAATGTTACTTTTTACAATTTGTTGGGACCTACATTGACCACCACCACCTTTACCAAAATAAAGTATTTGCCGCGAGTGTTTTTTGAAGGGAGTCCACTTTTCAGCCACTGTTTGTGCGTCCCCATGTCACCCACTTTCCTTGTCCGTACTGTGTGGACGCGGATGTGGTCCCCCCACGCAAGTGGGGGATCAGGGGGGATCCGCGCCAATTGAGGAATTGGAAAGTGGGTGAAACGGTGCACAAACAGACTGTTTGAGTGCGGCTTTCAGAGCCTTCTTTTCAATGCTCCGTTTCACTCGGTTTTTACCAACTTGAGGTGAATTTTCGGCATTTTTTGAATTCGGGAACCAGACCTAATATCTTCCCAGTTTTTTATTTACTATAAATTCAATTTGAATATGATTCGAAATAGAAAAAATAAATTCTATTTTAAGAGGATGTGAGGTCAATGTAGGTCTTTAATTTGTTTTTTATTTTTAATTCAAAACTAATTGTTTTTTATTGTTTTATAAATAAAAAACATATTTATCTGTTTCAAAATAAATCTTATTGCATTTTACTAAACTGTTTTTCAAAACTTTGTACTGGGATGCCCCGATTTTTTAGACAAATAATTTCTAAA
>NW_004443623.1:15783-23098 GCF_000330505.1 Entamoeba invadens IP1 | reverse complement strand
AAATAATTTCTAAATAATTTTTCCTTTGCTTAACCCTCATTTTTTGTTATAAATATTTACTCGAAAAAAACAAAATAACGAACATGACTTTTTTAAATTTTACTTGACAAATAAATCTTCCACCAAAAATTTACTTAAATATAAAAACAAACTTCGGATAAAAATTTTGATTACCATAACACAATTTTTGCCAAAAAACGGAAACACAACTTTATAATTGAATATCCATGTTTACAGAATCACCAAGTTGTGTTTCAGATAAAAATGAAAAGTATAAACAAGTAAAATAGGCATTCATAGAAGATAAATAGGTTAAGGCTATACAATTGAAAAGTTTTTTTAATTTTTGAACTGTTTATTTTATTTAAGACTCTTTTGATTAATAACCTTGATTGTTTAAATGTTTGTTTTATGTAATCGATTACTTTGTTAATTGTTGAAATAAACAAAAACTTATTATTAATTTAAGTGTTGTATCATTTGATGCAATAATGTCCTTCATTACATCATTAGTTTATTGTTATATTATCGTTTATCTTATGTTTATTTGAAAGATAGAATTTTACTGACGTTTAGTCACAAAATGAAACACAAACCAAATAACAAACCTAAAAAATCGGGGAAGATTGACCCAATATTTTGGTAATTTCCCGATTTTTTGTTCGATAATTGAAACTGTATTGGTTTTTAAGGGTTTTAAACTGTGTACCGTTGTTGGTTCAACAAATAGGAAAATAAAAAATAAAACAAATAAAAAATAGTAAATAACTGGAAATTAGTACAAAGGGTTTATATAAATTTTGGAAACGGTACAGAGTTTTGGAAAACAGTTTAGTTTTTACATTTTTGCCATTTTTATGATATTACAATAAATCTTATTGTTTTTTTCTCATTTTTTTGTTTTTCAGTTCACGATTTGAACTCGTTATTTTATTTTGATTTTACTATAATTGAATTACATTGTATAATATATTTTTTTTTCAAAAAACTCAAAAACACTGCTTTTTTTAAAAATATTGGTCCGTTGGGAATAAGGTACGTCCGCGAGTTAAACCATTTAAACTAAACTATTTTTTGAGACAAAATTGTCTAACTGATGTTAATAATACAGTAAAACTATTTATTTTTAATCATAAACAATAGAAAAAGGCTTATTTAAAAAAAGAACACATTAAACGTTGTTTATCCATGTTTTAATAAACATAATAACAATAAAAGATATAGAAATAACAATAGCATTTATCAGCATTATACTTTTAATTAATATAAACATGATTACTGCTTTTAACATGAATAAATATTAATTAAAAATATTTATATTTAGAAGTGTTAACTCAACAACCATTTTAAGGTTAACCATATAAAAATAGATTTTTTATTTTATTTTTATGTTGACCATTTGTTTTTTCTATTAACATGTTTCCGTTTTTAAAGTCATTTTAAAACAGCTAATTTTTGTTGTATACCAATCGAATTATTTTGCCTTTTTGATTTGTAACACAAAACACTTTTTAATCAATACTCATCTTGTAATTATTAATTAAAGTATAAGCACATAAAAATTAAAAAAAATCAAGGAAAGTTTGTCGATTGTAACACTGTTATGTTCAAATGTATAAGTGACTTTCTATTTTTGACTTACAGTTTTGTGTCATTTACGCGCACGTTTCCGTGGCCGAGTTTAATGAATAATAAAAATTAAACAAAATGTATTATTCGAAAAGACATAGTTGAGGTGTGATGCTTGCAAGGAGCGTCGTTGCTAAAACATGTGTTCTCTATGTCAAGTGTCATGGAAATGAGCGCGTAAACGACACAAAACGACGATTAATAAGTTGTGTGTTAATTCACGACGTACTCTCGGATTTAAAAAAGTGAAGAAATGAATTGATTCATAAATCTTAGTTGTTTTTGTTATGATGTCTTATTATAATATTATTAAGATCGTTGCAAAAAAAATGTCGTCAGAAATGCGAACGGGTTTTTCAGTCATTTTAAAAAAACAAATTGCAATACTTCTTTTTTTCACAGCAAAAGATTTTTTATAAAACAAAAATAAATGGAACGTGAACTTGTTAACCAAATTTATTAATTTGAAAATGAAAACAGTAAATATAACAAACAAAATAATCAATAAAACAAAACCAATTCAACAAACAATATACTCATTGTAACGTTAACAACAATAATCAAATGAAATTATAACTACGGATGTTAAACGATTGTTGTCAAGACACAATTTAAAGGTAACAATTATTGTTCCTAAAAATTAATATTTTAACGATTGAAATAAAGATGTAAATGTTTTAAAAACACCAAATTACACCAATTTTTTCAGTAATAAAAAGTAATATAAACATGATTAAAATGTGTGTAATAATAATATAGAATAATTATGAAAAATCAAATATAAGTTACGTTAGATTTAACAACAATGAATAATATAAAATCAAAAGTCACTTATACTAAATAAAATTCAAAAACAAATAAACATAAGCGTAATAATTTAAACTTGTTTTTTTAATTGAAATACCCTTCTTCAAACAAAACCATTGTCAAATAATTGTTGAAAATACACCTTGATTTTTTAAATTTATTTTAATACAAATAAATGAATGTGAATTTATCAAAAATATAATGTACTGGTTATATACCTTTTAACCATTAAACTACGGGAAATTGATTATAATATCTTATGTGCACATACACATGAGCCACAAGTCGTTACCCAAAATTGTTGAAAATTATAATATTCTCTTTATTTAAGTGTTACAATTAAAATTTTAGTTTGATGTTACATGTTTACACACTAAAAAAGTTACCACGTTTAAATTGTAATGTTTTTTCAAATGAAAAGTGCAGCATAAAACAGTATACCAATATACACCAACTGTTGTTATTAAATTATTGAAATTATTATTAAATAAGTGCCTCTATTCAACGTTATCAATATTGTTGTTGTGTTTATAAAATACACGTGTTTACTGTTGTATGTTGTAATATGAAGAACAATAAAACGAAAGTTAAAAAAATAATTGAAAATAATATCTCTCTTGTTTGTAATAAAATAAAAAACTGTTGAATGAAAATAGTGAACATCTATTTAGTTACACAATTAAATTAATAACAATTGTGTATATTTGATTTTTTTGTTTCAACAAAATGTAGCACGAATTGTATGTATAAGATAAGAAAATTGGACGCTTTTTTATTCCGATTTTCGAATCCGACTATATATTTGTAAATAAAAATAATTTAAATTTAAATTTATTAATGTATATATCTACATTAATAAATTATTATTCATGTATTATATTATATATATATAATATAAATATTTATGTGATAGTAATATGACGTCATATTATATACATGTATATTTTATTAGCTTTTACAAACACTATTTTTTGAAAAATAATTTTATTAATAATTTATCGTTGACTTTGTACAAATAGATACATATGTTCTTGTTTTTACAACATTATCTTAAAGTTGATTATAATGACAAATAGCTAATATATACAATTGTTGTTAAGTTAAATTATATAAATCAAAATATTAAATATTTAATATTTTTTTTCTACCTCTTCATAAGAACAAAAATCAAATTTATTCACAATGATTTATAAATATTTTTGTTTATTATAATAATGTGTGTAGTATTATTTATATTATTACACAATTAATTATTCCAATTATTTCATTCTCATTATTAAGTGATTCATGAGGATTGTTAATTTTTCTGAGGATGGTAAATATCTTAAACATAATTTCTTTCAATTTAGATTTTTTTGCCTAAGATCAAAAAGGTATATTTTGAAACACATGATTTTCTTTAAAAATGCTATTTATGGATTTTTTAAAAGATGATTCTTGGTGTTGATTTTTACAAAAAATAATCTACTTCTATTTTCTAATTTACCACAAGACTAACTTTGGTTTAAATGAAAACATTTGACAGACATTTAAATTATCGAAAAAGTCGATTTTTTTTATCAAAATCACAAAACAAATTAATCAAACAATTTTTAATCTTTTTTACAAAAAATACAATTTATTATAAATCAATTCATGAAATTTCAAACAATAAAAATTGATAGCAAATAACGTATTAATAACGTACACTCTATGCGATGACAATTTATGTATTTGCGCAAATTCAAAAAGAGAGGTTTTGAAGATCGATAAAACAACGATTGATAAATAAACAAATTTGTAAAATTATTTTTGTTTTAAACGGTTTTATATATTTCAAAACATATACACACAAGAAATATATGTTTATATTATTTTTTTATACAATATCAATTCTCAATAAAAATGTGTTCAATTTATTAATCAATTTTATATATTATTTGGCGTTTTGTTATGTTTTGACGATTTTTGATATAATCAATTATCAAAACCCACTTTATAAAAATTCTTTGATAATTTTATTTATAGAATTTTAAATCAATAGTGGCAGTGCTATAAATATCTGTGAGGATGGCAAGTCGTGTAACAAACAAACATTGTCAACACAGACTTTAACATCTAAAAAGTGAAATGACGTGTTCCCATATTCAAAAATAGTAACTTACTCAATATACATTTCAGACAGATGTAAAAGTGTGAACTTTCTATTTCTGTCATCCTCAGAAAATAAATGCCGTCCTCAGAACTGTAAATTTGTTTAAAACACAAGTTAATATCAAAATGAAACAATCATATTAAAATATACACAATATGATTAACTTTGTTATTATAATAAATTTGAATAATTGCATAAATTACAAGATTATTAATAAATTTGTTATTTTAAAATCACATTTTTAGAAAATCAGTGTTTTCGACTTTTTCAATTTTCATTTTGATAAAAAAACAATTATCAATTTAAACGTACATTTCAATTATTATGTTATAAAGACGGATTCGGAAATAATATCAATAAGTATATAATCATAATATGAACAAGTTTAATTCACACTATATTATTTCCCGTCTCAAGTTCGCGAGATATAATTATTGTTTTTGTTTACTGATTATTGTGGCGATTTTTTGATTGTATTGAATTTTTTGGCATTTATGACAAATTATTACCATCATTTAAAATTTGAACTTTGACTCGAAATATTAAGTGTAAATTATAACTTGAGTTATGAGAATGGGCCTTATGGGGAACTGAACCTTATGGATTTGATTTTTGTATCCTCAGAAAAATAATTTTAATAAGGATAGCTTTGATCCTGAGGATACACCTTATCCTTGAGAAACCCTTAAACAAACAATGTTTGCGAAAATAAACAACATATTTATTTAATAGCAATCAATTAATACGGGGTTTAGTACTGACTTGTAAACATTTAAAACAATAAATATAAAACAACATTTATTAAAAACAACAAAAATTCTTGATATCAAATAAAAAAAATAATTTCTCAATCCTCACAATTTACACATTATTTAACAAAAAAAATAATAACGAAACAGAAAATAATCATTTGATTTTTTATAAAAATAACTATATTTTAATAGTTAGAATTAAACAAAAAATCATAAAAATATATTTAAAATTGTTCAATTATCACTGGATAATTCAAAAAATGAGTAAACTTGATAGATACCATATGATGATAGTTGTACGGTATTTTAAATGTGAATATGAATATGAAATTAATAATGTCGTGTTGGTCTGCAAAAAGTTCAAAAACATCATGGAGATGTTTCATTACAACCCAGTGTCGGTTTATACAGAAACAATCAAATACTTTCCAAACATTGAAACACTTCATCTATATTATAATACTGGCGAAACATTTGGCAACTCAATTTTACTATATGTTGAACCATACGAATATACCGAACAGGACACCAATGACAGTTACAAAGATGTATCAAATGGAGATGAAAATGGAGTAACAAAGGAGTTTTTCCAGATAGTTATTTGGTTTAACGTCAATTACAGGACAGTTGTCAAAAACAGAGGCAAAAACATATTATTTAAAAACGTGACGTATACTAAATACGACCGAATGAAATTTGGCGAAGAGATTCCACCAACAGTCACATCTCTTGGTGAGTACTGCTTCTCTCGGTGCACAAATCTGAGTAGTATTATAATCCCACAAAATGTGGCAAGTATATGTAATAATTGTTTCTCTTGGTGCAAAAATCTAAGTAGCATCACAATCCCACAAAGTGTCACTTCTATTAGTTACAGTTGTTTTTACGATTGTTGTTCTTTGAAGAGTGTTTATATGCCAAACGTGATTGGATCTATTGGACTGAGATGCTTGTGTGGTGACGCAACTATGTATGGAGTAGACTTACCGTCAAGTGTTGAAGAGCTCAATGGTTATAAATTTACACAAACAAATGAATCGAATGGTTTTATAATACCACAACATGTCAATACAATAGGCGAATCGTGTTTTTGTGAATGTTCTACATTGGAAAGTATCGAAATCCCTTCAACTGTAACATCACTGGAATTGGGGTGTTTCAGTGAGTGTGACATGTTGAGCAGTATAACACTACCATCGACAATCACATCAATGCCATCAAATTGTTTTGATGGATGTCATAAATTGACTGGAATTAAAATACCACAGAGCGTTGAGTGGTTGGGATGTTATTGCTTTTATAGATGCCAAAGTCTGAAAAGTATCAGAATACCTAAAAGTGTACATTCGTTTGGAGATAAATGTTTTGACAAAAATACAAAAGTTATACGTGACTGAGTTTTTTGGTTTTTTGTTACAGTTAGTTCGGATTCAAATGAAACAAGTCTCATAATAAATTGAATTTGTCTCAAAATAAATTAAAATTGCACCTATATTCAATTTTGTTTCAAAACAATAAAAATTTGTCTCATTACTTTGTAATTTGTCCCAATAAAAAACAAAAGTGTTTCAAAATGATATAATGTTTCAAAATAATATTAAAATGTCCTAAAAGTAAAAAAATTTGTCTCATAAATGTGTAATTTTGTTCGATAAAGATTGTAACACTCTTTAAAAAACAATAAAAATATACACACATACTCTCTTTTGATAAAACTTTAATGTTTAATTTATATTTACAACTAAAAAATACTTAAAGAACACCTCGAGCGAGTAATTTTAACGCGACTAGTCTAATGAAATAATCAACACATTTTTCAAATTATTATCATCTACTTGAAACTTCCGGTTATATTCAATAGCATATTGAATATTGTTATTTTACTCTTGTTTATATTACTTAGTATTATCTCAATAAAATTTATGTTTTTAAATATTTAGTGATACATCGTTAATATACTTTTTATATAAAGTTTTTAATAAAGACGGAAAAA
>NW_004443623.1:8466-15683 GCF_000330505.1 Entamoeba invadens IP1 | reverse complement strand
AAAACTAACCAACTAAAAAGCTAAAAACAACAATATGACGATAACAAAATATAAGTTTTTATTGAAAATGTGTGTAAAATAAACGTAAAACATTACTAATTTTATTAAAGAGTAAAATTTTTGATTTATTCAATTGTCGTAATGTCTTAAGAACAAAATTGTTTTTAATATATTTTTATATTGTCAGTCTAACAACGTTATCTGCTCAGAAACGATATCTGGTACTTTTTGGACCAAACCATGTAAATATTTAAGGGAAACCATTCTAAACAACCCATCTCATTGTTACAATTTTTTCACATTTTTTTGTGTTTTACACGATTCCCATTTTTTGTACAAAAATACAGCCATTTTATTTTGATCAGATTACGTTTACGAACAGATAACGTTGTTAGACTGACTCTACGCAATTTGTCGAGTTTTCGACAAAATATATTTTAAATGTTATTTCTTTTTATTTTTGAATAATAAATTCTTAAACACTTTATTGGCTTAATTTTTTTAAATATTAATATATGTATTGTTCTTATATAATTTTTATATAAAATGTTAATGTATTAATTGTTATGAATAATGCATATTATAAACAAACTGAAAATATATAAAGAAATATAGACTGATGTGTTTTATTGTATTTATTCTACTTGCTGTTTATGGACAAAACTGTTATTTAACCCAAATTACAACAACATACACACACTCTTCATATTGTCGATTGCAAAACAATTTGTTAATTGGACTCGAAAATAACACAACAAAATTTACGTTTACAATGAGCCACAATTCCAGTATTAATTGTTACAATATTGAACCACTAAATAATAATTATCAAATAATAGCGCATGGTTATTCGCAAATTGTGATGGAACCATATTCCAGCTTTATTGATGTTAACGCATTAATTTTGACCGAAAATAGTTTTCTCAGTATGACAAACAGTTCTATTTATTTAAAAAATAGCACTCACATTTACTTAAATGGAGGTGCTAGCGCATTACTTGACAAATGTTCTAAAATACAACCAATAGTTCGGATTCAACATCAACAATATTTTTATCTGAAAAATCTGTTATTATTTTTAAAAATAGATCTTCGTGTACAAATTTTACTTCAATAGATATGAAAAATTACTCCGCTTTACTGATGGAAAATAATTCAAATGTTGTGTTATCGGGAATGTTATATTTAAAAAATTACTCAAAACTAACAATGAAGGAAAACTCATACTTTCAAATTAATAGTGGAATAACAGCAACTGGAAATTCTTCTTTAACATTTAAAGATAACTCTTTACTTAACACAAGCTTACAAATCAATTTATATGACATTGTCAAAATTATTTTAAAAGATAATTCCAATCTCCAAATGGGTAGTGTTAATATTATAACGGGGACTTTAAATATGTACAATAATACAAGCATTACAACAAGTGGTACTTCTATAATAAATTGTTCCATCTTAAAATTGTTTGACAAAAACACATCTTTGTTTATGACAGACAATTCTAAAATCAATATTTATATCTATTGTTCTTTAAATGGGAATATCAGTTTGACAAATCAGGCAATATTAACAGTTAATGGAAAACTCTCTATTAAAAACGAAGGAACAACTACAATGAATGATAACACAAAAATCGAAGCTAACCAGTGTTCGTTATCTTCCAATAAATTTGAAATGAATGGAAATGCAACATTATCTTGCCAGGACAAGTTAGAAATAAATTCACTTTTTGTTCTGAAAGACAATTCTAATGTTTCAGTTAAAGGAGATGTTATATTATCTGATGATACTCAAATTTATATAATGGGACACTCAGCAATAACAACAAATGGAAACGTTGTGGTTGGTGGTCAGTCATATATATTTAAAACGTTGAATATGAACGAAAGTTCAATTTTTAAAATCATTGGAACACTTGTTACTGATTACAACACGACTTTGATAATGCAAGGAAATTCAATGATAAATTCCACTCAGTTTATCACATTTTGTGGTAATTCCAGTGTATTTCTTAATGATAATTGTACTTTAAAAACACACGACTCAATTTTTATGAATGGCAATAGTTCTTTAGAAATGAATGGAACTGCATTGATTGAAACTCAAAACAATTTGTATGTGACAGATAACAGTACATTATTGATGGATCAATACTCTAAAATGTATATCGGTGGGTTTGTCAAAATACATGATGATTTTGAATATCAACCGCCAACAGATACACAAAAGTATTACAAAGGTGGTTTAAAAGTGTATCAAGGCGCTTCTCTGACTTCTTCGAATGTGACAATTATAAAAGGAAACTTGTTTATAAGTGGTATATCTGATCACAAAGAAGATATCCCAAAAATAGAAGTAGACAATTTTGGTTGTGCAAATGGGTTTGTATTTTTTGGACAAGACTCGTTAATAATAACTCATACGAACGTCAACTTGTCTTTATGCATTTTAGACGTTTTTTCTCGAACAATTCGTGATATCCCACTATTCATCACTCGTAACTTCGATCAAAGAAATTTTACTATTACGACTACAAATGATTTTGATTTAATTTATACCGACAATGTTTATTCGGGAAGTATAAATGGCATGTCAAAATTATTAAATGGCAAATTGACTCGTATGGGGAGTTCAGAGAAAATATTTTGCCATTTGAATAAAGTCGATTTATCAACAAAAAGATGGAATTATAAGGAACCATACTGTCCTCTTGAAAATGACGTCGATTGGTACATCACACCGTTGTATAACGTGACTTCAATGTTGATTGAAAACACGACAAAAAGTGACACAATGGTATTGAAAAGACACCAGAAACAAGCTGAGTTGTATTCAGATGAAAGCGCCACAATATTTGATACACAAATTTCGTTTTATAAAACTGACAATTTTGTTGTTGGTATTTTAGCAAACAAAGTCACTGAAATATCAACAATGAACTTATCAAAAAATGTTTTATTTATTTCAGAAACAAATTTATATCATGAGGGAATCACATTTCGTGCCGCTTTAAACAAGAATTACATATTAACACCAATTTTGTATCCAAATTGTGAATACCCATTAATGTACAATAAAACTAATCATTCATGTTATTCAACAATAGAGTGTAGTGATACAAATTGTAAGTATTGTCCATTAGATACACGGTATTGTGTTCAATGTCATTCTTCGTATTCTTTAGAAAGCGGGAAGTGTGTTAATATAACAAATTGTTTATATACAAAAGCAAATCGGTGTCTGTCTTGTTCCAAAGGATATCATTTACAAACAAATGGTACGTGTAGTCTGATAAACAACTGTGCTATAATCGAGTTTGATGGAAAATGCCAATTATGTAATTACAACAAACAGTTGATTAATATAAATGGTTATTGTATTGAAAAAGATTCCAACATTTCAATTTCAAGCGAACACACCATTGTTTCGTGTAACAAAGGGTTTTATATTAATTCATCGACGTGTAAAAACTGTACAGACACAAACGTCAACTCATTGTGGTGTGAAAATGGAAAAACGACGAAGTGTCAGTCAACAAGTGAAATGACACCAAATGGAAAATGTGATATTAAAATATGTGACAACAAGAATGAGTCCAATGTGAGATGTTCAGTTGACATACCAGACTGTCTGTATACCACAAACAACAAGTGTATTGAATGCAAACAAAATTATTATATTTTTAATGATACATGTCAATTGTTGAATGACTTACATTGCTTGTTGTCAAACACATTAGGTTGAACATCATGTGAAAAAGGTTTTTATCTTACAAAAACTCAAAGTTGCGAACGTTGTGATGACAATTGTTTGACCTGTATTTCTAATTCGAGAAAGTGTCTAAGTTGACAAATGATTATTTCCTAACTAATTACAAATGTGAAACAAATGATAACATAAAATATAAATGCAATTCGTTTTCAAAAGACGGAGGGTGTGTAATTTGGAAAAATGGGTATTACAGAGTTGGTCTTGACTGTTACGACTGTGATGTTAAATGTGAAACGTGTAATAACAATAACACGTGTCTTTCTTGTAACTCAACGAATTATAGAACTAAAAGTGGAAAATGCCTTCCACAATCGTGTTTAGTTGGATGTGATAATGTAACATCAGACGGCTGTTTAAAATGTTCAGAACACTATTTTCAAATCAATGGAAACGAATGTGAAAAGTGTGATGAGAATTGTAAAACGTGTTCTTCACAAACAATATGTGTGACTTGTTCTTCTGATATGGTTATATCTTCAAATGATAAATGTCTTAATCTAATTTCCATTTCAAAATGTCTTGAAATTACAAATTCACAATGCACAAAATGCAAATTTTGGAATTCACCCAATTTAGAAGGGAAATGTTGTGAAACTAAAGTGGTGTGGTGGGTCATATTAATATCCGTGTTAATAATAATAGTCATTTTTGTCGTCATGTTTATTGTGATAGTTTTGATTATAAGAACAATTTTGGCACATCTTCATCAAAAAGAAGTTGAAAAGACGACAACTATATTTGCAATGAAATCATCAAATGTTAATTTCATATTACTTTGTGGGGGAATAAGCGTGCAGAGTAAAGAAATTGATTTTAATTCAGACATCGAAGAAATGCCAGTTAATGAAGAAACCAAACAGACTTTTTGTGTTGGAAATTCATCGAAAAATGTTGTTAAAATTCAATTCACAATTTCTTCAAAAAACAACAAATTAACAATCAGATTTGATCCAGAAATAGTTGTGTTGAAAAGTGGGTTTGCTTGCGAATTTTCAATATATTTAACACCACAGTGTACTTGTCATATCACTGATATTATTCAAATTGTTTCTAAAAATATTAAAAACGGAAAAGAATGTTATAATTCAATCACTATCATAGGAGTGACAAAACAATCAACAAGACTTGATTACGACGAGTTGATAGAAGAGAAAAAACTTGGTGAAGGCTCTTTTGGTGTTGTGTTTAAAGGCACATTCAGAGGAAACACAGTAGCCATCAAAAAGATGAAAAACAGTAATGATGATAACAAATTAATGAAAGAGTTTGAGAAGGAAGTTGCAATGTTAGACAAGTTCAGAAATGAGTATATTGTTCACTTCTATGGCGCCGTGTTTATTCCAAGTCACATTTGCATGGTTTCTGAATTTGCAGAATATGGGAGTTTACAGGAATTGATCAAACACAAAAAGGGTGATGAAGTTGACATGAAGTTGCGTGTCAAAATGCTGTTGGATGCAGCAAAGGGAATATTGTATTTACACACAAATGGGATATTACACAGAGACATCAAACCAGACAACATTCTTGTCTTCTCAATTGAACTGAACGATGATGTCAATGCAAAATTGACCGACTTTGGAAGTGCAAGAAATGTCAATATGATGATGACCAACATGACATTTACTAAAGGTATTGGAACACCAGTCTATATGGCGTTTGAAATATTGAATAAACAACACTACAAAAAACCAGCCGACGTGTTCTCGTTTGCAATTACTATGTACGAGACAATTTCATGGAAGGACCCATATCCAGAAGAAAAATTCAAGTTTCCATGGAAAATAGCCGAAATCATTTCGTCAGGAAAACGATTGAAGCGAATAGACTCAATACCTGTTAATTTGTTTAATTTTATAAACAACAGTTGGCAACAAGACGCTAAAAATAGAATACAAATTGAAGTTGTCGTCGAAACAATTAAAACGTACTTTGATGATAATTGATTGTTTTGTGTTAGTTAAAGATAATTACTACAGTAAGACCTCGATTATTTCCAAACCTTGACATTTTCCAAACCTCGACAAATTCAAAGATCTGATTGGTTGTTTGAAGTTTTTTGGAAAAATGCGAGGTAATCTTAAGTTAGTTAATTTAATTATTAGCTGATATAACAATTTACTAAAAAAATTCAAAATCTTCAATTTGGAAAGTGTCAAGGTTTTTAAAATAAAAAAAATGGAAATAATCGAGGTCTTACTGTATTTGGTATTTTAAAGTTGGAATTATAAAATTTTTTCATATTTACCAATGTGATAGAAAATTTATTACTTTCGTAAATGTGATAAAACCACAATGTTTACAAAAGTGGGTAATAAGGGGAAAAATAAAGGTATTCAAAAACAGCAAGTTTTTTTTAAAAAAATAAGGATTAAACAAATTTGTAAGTAAATAAGATGTTTTAATAACAAACAATAAAAAATAAAAAATTGTGTATTTTTTTAGTTTTTAAAAATATATTAAATATAATGACAGTTAAAATTTTTATTATTAGAATATTATGTCATTAATTATTTATATCAAAAACTAACAATATTCTTTTTGTACCTTTTTTTAAAGTGAAGAAGAAAATAACAACTTATTGCAAAAAGGAGTACAAAATGAATACAAGTATAAATACATTTAAAATGTGTTTTAACAATGCGAATTAAACAATTAAATGTATTTTTTAAGTTCAATTCAAAAAATGTAAACAAAATATTATAATGACAGAAATATGGAATAAATTTAATAATAACTTTTTAAATAGACAAAATAAATATGATTTTTTAATGTATATAATAAGTGCAACACATTAAGTTGTATAAAGTATTTTTAATATTATTTTATTGATTTAATTGGTTAAATTACTTTTTGTTTTTTCTGGCAATAAATTGTATTTAAGTACACTTTAGTATTAATTAATTTCAGACATTTAATTTAATTATTACTGTGTTTTGAACACATAATTTGAAAAACATTTAACCAAAAATAATTTGTTTATTTTATATTATTTTTATTTTTTAATTGGGCGTTATTTTTTTGTTATAAAGATTGTAGTATTTATTTTATTTAAAATTAATAAAATGATAGTTTTATTTTTGAAAAAACGCCAATATGAATAAAGTTTTTAGCTTTGGTTGAAACATTCATTTTAAATTATAAAATTACACAAAACAACATTATGTCACAACATTTATTTACCTTTCAAACACTGTCTTGTTTATGTATTTAGTTTCTAACCATCTGTGGATATATCTCATCTCCTTTTCAAAGAATTTGTCATTCATCTCATCGTTTACACCAAGTGTATAAGGTTCCGTTTCAATTACTATTATTTTCTCCATGACGTTGTTAATATGGTTGTTTCGAACCATAAAGAAATAACATTTGTTATCAAAAATTGAGTATTCACCAAGCCCCTTTGACGCAACATAATTCCCGAACAAAAACCCCCAATTAGT
>NW_004443623.1:0-8366 GCF_000330505.1 Entamoeba invadens IP1 | reverse complement strand
CATCAACGTCTTCATCATGTTGTTCAAAATATTTATCAGGAAAGTTCGTGTTGTATTCTTTGAGTTGTTGTTCTGTGAAAGTTGTAACAGAGTCGTTATCGTCTTTAAATTGTTCAGGACTGACATCTGATTCTTCGTTGATTTGTGGAGTTGCATGTACTTGTTTTTTGGTGTCGACTTGGTTTTCGGAAATTAAGTAAGAAAGTCTCGATTTTGGATTCGTAACGAGAGGCAAACCAATTAGAATAACGAACAGTCCAAGTATTAGAAATGCACATAGATTGAAAAAATAAATACTTCGAATCATAATTTGTTTAGGAGTTCAAATTCAAAATCAACATTTTTAGTATTAGAATAGAGTATCTTGCCAACATTGTACTGGTTTTATTATCAATGATAATTGGAAAATATCGGGATTTTGTTCATAATACGAAATAAAAACAGTGTTTTAAATTTTTTTAAATTTTATCAATTTTTTTAATTCCCATTTTAACATTTTTTGGTTTATAAATTGATAAAAATGATAGCTTTGGAGACTGGTACAACGTTTTACAACAAACTCTTTTATTTATTTCGGACAACAATAAGTAAGCTATTGTCTTTAAAAACGATTATTCAAAATTTATTGTATTTTGTTTACTATGTACATTGTTATTTTACTATGATATGTTAATTTGTTTAATTTTTTGCTGGTAATGAAAATATAATATTTCAGATATTTTTGTTGAAAATCTATTCAATTATAAATAAATAGTATTATTTTATCTAAATTAATATTTATATAAAAAGTCGGGTTTAGAAAAATCGAAAACATTGTTAGTGTGATTCGACTTTTTAAACTGTCGAATATTGTTTATATTGAAATATTAGAGGTTTGTTTTTCTAAATATTGTACGACAGAAAAAACACACAAAATAAATGTAAATATGTATAACAACTATACAGTAGGAGGAAATATGGGGATGCTCGAAAAAGGAGGATGCTTGTAACTATTGGTTAATTTCAATTAAAAAATAATAAAATTACTATTAATTTTAATATAAATTATTAATCAAAAAATTGATAAAATGAAAAACAAAAATATATTTATATTAATTAATTATTATTAATAATATTAAATTGATTAATTATTAGATTAGCATCCCACTTTTTCCGTTAACTGTAATTAAATTAACAAAAATAAAATTGTAGCTATCAATATAGTATATATTATCAAAGTGACTTATTAAATATACTTGACCCCTTAAATTGTTAAATCTTTCGAGTTGAATTGATTAATAAGTATACAATTCGGTATTTTTTAATTAAAAAATAAACTGGTAAAAATAATCTAATTGGAATTACTTTTATATGAACCAAATATATAGTATTATTTTTCAAATGATTTATCTACAAAAAATGGGTAATAATGAATTTTTTTTAAAAAAGTTTGGTCAAATAAGACCTAATAAAAAAATATTTTTTGTATAATAGTTTTATTTTGTTAACTTTCAAACATACCGATAGTCAGACAACCATTTGTGTAAAAATTGTACCATTTGAAAAGTAACCCAAAAACTAAGTACAGATAGTAGAAAAATAAGGTGTCAGGAATAAATTGGGTGTCAAATAAATTAGGGATTAGTTAATGTAAAAAATGGGTTTCGTTTTTTTATTTTTTCCCCTCACAAAAAAATATAAAAAACCAATAAATAACTCAAAATCAATCTGAAACCCAATTTATTCTTGACACCCAAATTTTCTACTATCTGTAGTTACAGAAACCTGGATAATCAATTAACAAAGAAAAAAGGTATGACAAAATTCTATTTTTAAATATCAGTGTAATTATTATTAAGGTTTGATAACCAACGTAAGGGGATTTTGTTAACATTTCAAAAATTAAAACAAATCAATTTTTAATTACAAACTTGGTTTCAATATAAGTAGGAATATGAGTAATAACTAGAGTTGGTGGAAAAAAGTCCGGCTCGATAAGATAAACTATTTTTTATAATAAACAACTATTTGTATTTTGTTTCTTTTTTATTATTATTAAAATTCAAATTACAAACGAGCCGAACGAACAATGAAATTAAGATATCGAGACATGCTTTTTTAGTGCTCAAATCCCGAAATTGTACTTAACACAAACGCAGTTTAGGAACTTCATGTGTTGGTTCTCAGTCTTTTTTACGTTTTGGTTCATTTACATGAAAGGTTTTACTGGTTTTTCCTGTTTGAGGTGGCATTGAAGGAGCGACAATTCCTTTTTTAATTTTCACGGCATTTTGCGGACCCACGTGAACGATATTTTGACAATTGGAATCGGTTGCTGTAACAAACCAGCCGCCTCGAAATGCAGAAATAATGGTTTTTATCGTTGCATTGCGTTGTATCGACTGCATAATGTTAACCAATTAATTGGTTTGATAACTTTCAGTTTGGCTATCTTTCATACTTGCCAAATCCCTTTTTTCAATTCCAAAAAACCCAACATCAAGAGGTTGTAACTGGTGACTTGTATGAGAAGGCAAAACAAGCAAAATAATGCAATTTGAAGTGCACATATCAATACAACACTCGGTAATATGAGACCCAAATCCGTCAATAATCAACACAACATAACCATAATAGTTTAATTTGTTTTTTTGTTCAAATAGGGGACAAATGAATTCTCGAACCATTCTTCATAAATTGCAGAAGTCATAAAACCAGTTTCACTGTAAAACAGATCAAGATGTTGTTTAGTTAGTCCAAGTGTCACCATTTCAATTTCAGCTGTTTTTCTTGGTAACACGAACAAAGGCTTTACGTATGTTCCATCCATACAGATACAAAACAACAAAGTAATTCTTTTCCCACTCCGATTCACAGAATTACTAATTTTTGAAGTTTCAGATGAAACAAACACTTTCTTTTTTGTCGCATCAACAAACTGTTGATGTCCAGCTTCATCAAGATTAAAAAGAAACGAGGTGGGCATTCCATTGACTATTTGAACTCTGTTAAACCAACTAATTACATCAGCATCATCGACAATTCTTTCGCTTTCAATTGCAGTTGTGGTGATTACATGCACATCTCCACGAGTCTTGAGTGCTGTTGTTAAAGTTTTCTTACATTCAGAACACCCAAAAACATATTCAAACTCCATTATAATATCGGAAGTAGTAAGAGGTCTATTTGCTTTTTCACAAGTTTTAATCAACTCAGTACAATACCTTACCATTTCATCAGTTATAACTTTACCCCTGCCATCCTTTGATAACATGGTGTTCTTTTTAATTGCAGCAATTTGTTTGTTTAATAAGTCTTTACTTATTCCGAAAATGTAACACAAGAATCTTTTTTCAATCCATCCAAGTTTCTTTTCATCACGACACGCCTTGTCATAGAAACATTGTATTTGTTCCAATCGAGTGGAACACAATTGAAATTTTAAACAATTGGTTACTTCTTCAATTAAGTTCATCATGTATTTACAATCAATTTCTCCTCTTGGTCTTTTGTAACCAGCAATAATTTCAGAAAACTTATTTTCATCATACTTTATCACAATCGGATCTGCTTTCTTTGCTGAAAACCCTCTTTCTTTTTTGTTTCCACTGTTGTTTTTGGTATGACGATTTCATTGTTGATTAAAGTGTTTCTTTCTATTGTGTGTTTTGTTTCGTATAGGGGGTCTATAAACTGGTTGGGGAATTTATTAGAAACTTTTTAAGGAAAAAAACAATATTTACACGTATTTTGGAAAAGAAAAACCCTGCTCTGCAGTTTTGGGAAGTATAAAACATGTTAATTTCTATTTTTGTTTTTGTTGTTTTGCAATTTTAGAAATTAATAAAAACCCAAAAATAACCAATGAATAAAAACAAATCATTTATATTTTTTTGTGGAAAAAATATATTATTTTGGAAGAGAATCGCGTTCTCTTTTATCATATAACACACATTCAAACATTTTGTTCACACTACACAAAAAGTGGTCAACGACCGTGGCAAATTAAATTATCTCGCTATCATACGCATTATAAATTATATTTTATCACAATCTCTCCAGCATATTATAAATATCGTAATGAATGACTGTTTTGAGTTCATATTTTTTTCTTTTATTGTCCAAAATTCGATTTTTTAAATCTGTTGACTTTTTAATCCATTATATTTTTATGTAATTTTATATTATTTAAAATTTGAATTGAAACGTAACAATGTTTTTGATTAATACAATTAATATTTTAATATAATAAATTATTAAATTTTAATTGTTTATCGAGATTCATTTGAAATTGTTATGGCAATAAATGGCGATTAATATATATATATAGAAAGCATTTTAATAAAAAACATTTTTTTTATAAAATGTTTTTACTTAACAATTATGTTATATTATACTATTATATGCTATAATTATTAATAATATATATTATGCTTATTTATTAGTTTATAAAATTATTATTTTATTAAGAATAATGATTCAAACATCAACTTATTCTTTAATAAATAACAGTGATCAGATACACAACATTCAAATGGTGTATTTAACATGTTGTTAACAGCTTTTTATTAACAACAAAACTCACTCTTGATATCCAAGAATGTGTTTATTAAAGTTGACTTTATTAATTTTTATAAAACTAGAACAATATTATAATTTACTATCAATAAAACTATTGATTTTTCATTTTATTTTCAAAAAATCAACAACCTTACAATTATAAATGTAGTGCATTTACCTATCATTCATTTCAATTTATTTTTTTAATAGATATAATCAAAGAGTCAATTGCAACAAATTGAAATTCCAATTTTTTCAAAATAAAGAGTATAAATTATTTTAACAGGGATTGGTTTTTTAACTTTTTAAAACACATATTTTTACATATTACCCTTTATAACGAACAATAATATTATAATTTTATCCCACATGTATCATATATAACACTTTGTGTTAAAATATATTAAAACAAATATCATAGTTAAGAGAACCGATGACTATGTTTTAGATAAATACAAAAACAGAGGTTTCATTTTTCTTTCCAAAAAACAAAACTTATTGAAATTTTTACCCGTCACTTCGAAACGGGTTTGTTACAAAACAATATTTGTAAAAAATTATTTTTAAAAGTTACAAATACAATACTTGACTTACAAAAAGCGTTCATATTATTGGCCAGTTAATAAATCCATTTTCCTACCACAAACAAATAAATCAAAATTGTTCCAAAAAGTGAGCGAAAACAAAAAATCAAGGGTTTTTGTTTTTTTGAATAATAACAATAAATATTAATTGATTATGTTTTACATTGTATTAATTTCGAAGTTTTGGAGCATTCCCCGACTAGTTTATGGACCCCAACCAGTTTATAGACCCCCTATACATTTGCTGTTCAATGATTTCTTTCTTTATGATACGTTTTGTCACATTATTTGTTTTCACCAGTTTTTCCCTATGCATCCTCAAAATTTCTATATGTTTTAACGCTTCTTCAATTTTTGAAGATTCTGTTTCAATTGTTTTTGCAGTTACAATTCGATGATATTATTGATCAAATTCAAACGCTTTTCCAGGTGTTTGAATCATGATGTCTGTTGCTGGTGTTGTGGATGTCGGAAAGAAACTTATTGCTGAATATTTTGGAAATGCATTCTTTGGAAGGATAAACAATGTTACGCCACTGTTCCGTTGTTGAATTTCTCCACCTTTCAACTTTTTTGTTTTAATGTCTAAACACTTTTCGGTTATTTATGATAAGAAGTGGAGATCATATATTAATTTGTGCTCCATACCTTTGAGTAACAAAAGTATGTTGTTTACGTGAGTTTTTCTTTTTTCAATCAATTCTCTGTAGTAATTCATTTGTTTTTGATTTAGTAAAGCGAATTGAGCACTTTGCAATTCAATTTCAGTTTTTGTATTTAAAATATCAACTTTGTTTTTCAAAATAACAAATTCATTCATCACGAGTTCAGTTTCTTTTTCCATATATAATTTTATAGTTTTATCTTTTTAATTAATTTATTTTTAATATTTTGTTTTTTTCGAAAAAACAAAATGATTTTCATTTATAATTAACAATATTATATTTTACTATAGTTAAATAAAGAGCCATACTTTTTTATCGAGCCGGACTTTTTTCCATCAACTCTATACAGAAGGCTGAAAAATAATTGAAAAAAACTCTTTTTATTAATTCGTCGTTGCTTTTAAATAGAGGTAAAAATGCAAATTTTATTAAAGATATTTAAATTTTATATATTTTACTTTGGTGTGTTTATATGAAAAATAATAATTTACATGTTAAATTGAAACAAAAAAGTGTATGACCTCTTTAATATTTTGAAATTAATTTTATCTCCCTGTTATTTTTCCTTATCCATAAAATCGTCCTTATTTTTTACTATTTTTAGAAACAAAGAAAATCATTTTTAAAACTAAAAAATAAAAACGACAGTTTCACATAATTATATCATCAAAATATAGAGTGAAATGTATTTTATTATTTATATTAAAATACATTTTAGATATGATTGACGTAATTCAGTCTAATTTAATAAAGTAATTCGATTAATTGTTAATATCAAGTAAATATGTTGATCATTAAAATTTAGTTGAATTATAACTTGGTATTTTAATTAATTACAGATGATAAAATAAAAAAAATTAGAAGAAAAATAATAAGTTAAAGTTTCAAGTTTTTATGATATCATGATGTGTCAGTTTGTAAACGATTATCGTTGGAGTGACTTACTTGAAAATACGTCGATTATCAAAAAACTCACCATAAAAGTTGTATCTTTTCATTCATTTTGAAGATAAATGTGATTGTATTAATTAGATAACTGGATAAACTTTGATAAAATCAATTATTAAATTTCCAATTGAAGAACAACTTGTTTATATTATACAAAATATATATTTTTTGAAAATCATATAAATAATTTTAGAAAAATATGACGTGTAACAACTAATTTTGATAAAAGTCTCGACCCAACAAAGTCTAAAGAACAACATAAAAAACATGTATCGATAAAAGAATAACAAAACACTTGGATTTTCAAAAATTAGATAAAACTTGGTTTATTTTTTAATAATTATTCGTAAGAAAATGATTATAATTACCTTTTTTCTCTATTTTTTTCGGAGAAAACAAGAAAAAAAGAGTATAAAAATTATGTATAATTGTAAACGAATAAAAGAAATGGCAAAATAACAAGCACATTGAGGCAAAATGATAATTTGGTAAGCAATTATAAAAATTTCATTTTACAAAGGAAAAAACAAGAGAATAGACAAAACCTATAAAAATTACTATTTTTCAAAGCGATAATTAATACTATATTTTTAGTAAATATACTATACAATATTTTGTTTGATTTGGCCACGATTATACTAATATTTTGGGATTTGATCAATGACAAATGAGAAACAATCAATGAATTCAAAACAGACATAATATGGTGATTAATATTTAGTTTTGTCACAACAACACGATTAGAAATAAATGTGCTTTTTTAAAAATAATCTTTGGTAAATTAAACGCTTTTTAATAATTATTACATTTTTGAGTTGGTGTTTTTGTTTTTTGTCCCAGAAAGTCAGTAATGTTGATATTATCTTGTGAAATGTAAAGAAGAAAACCATCTATCAAAAATTATTGGGAAATAATTTATACAATTATTTTTGTAAAAAAAATGTTTTACAAAAATAATGACATTATATGAGCACATTATATGTAACTTTTTGATGGAGTAAAATAAAGTTATTTGCATCGTTGAACAATTGTTTTGTTTTTCGGGTTCAATGGGATATAAAACAATATGGTATTTTTTAAATACAAAGTCGGTAATAATCAATTACCAAGCAATGCCACACAATACACAAAAATGCTACTTTTTGTTTAAATATTATTGAAATGTAACAATAAATGCATTTTTGGATTAACAAATACTCATTTTTATTTTAAATAATATGATTTGGATTTTAATATAATTTGATATATCATAGTCTAATACTTTTATTGTTTTATTATAGTTTAATAATATATAAACCCATAATTTTTGAAAATCAATGGTAATTCAATTCAAAAGGATGAAAAAATATTAAAGAGTAATTGAATTGTGCTTATGGTGGGTTTGTTTTGAACTGTTTTCAAAATTTTAATAATTACAATATGTTAATCAATAATAATAAATTCGATTTGTGTTAAACACAATGAACTTATAACAATCTACACAATAAAACAATTAAAGTTATAGTAATCAATTCCATTTATTTTAATACTTTTAAACTATCTTTGTTTCAACTTTATTCACAATTTGAATTTGTGGTGTTTTCCCAAAATTTAACGTCGAATGATCTTATTATAATAAATATTTTAATTC
>NW_004443828.1:7379-17846 GCF_000330505.1 Entamoeba invadens IP1 | reverse complement strand
ATACAAAATAACAATATTGTTTTGTTATTGGATATTTTAAAAAAGATGTTCTCACTGAAATGCTCAAAAAGGATGTCGACTTTATAAAACCCAACAAAGATAAGTTATCAAATCATTTTGTTATTTTTATTGTTTTTGTGACAACACTACTAAGCATACTAATCTTCGAACTAAGCTTTTGTTTTGTGAATATTTCATTAATTATTAAAATGTTGATAATGAAAAAATTTGACATTAAGTTTATTTGCTTTTGTACTAAAATGCACTTTTGGGATAATTCACATGTTTTTTAGAAACAAAAATCCCGTTATTTCAATTTTTATATGGATTTTTTTAATGCTTAAAAATTCTTCAAGTAAAAAAATATTTTTTGAAGATTGTTTTTCTCTTTTTTACTTGGAAAAAATAAGCGAATTTATTACAAAAAACGATTCCCAAAAATAATAAACAAAATAAATGCAAAAAATCGGGACACCTCAGTACCGACTTTTGAAAAACAGTTTAGATAGTCACTTTTCACCTCCAAAAATTTTTTTAAAGGATTAGCTTTCATTGATAAAATAATTTTAAAAACTAGACAAACATGTTGGCGGTGAAAGTCGACTATAATATACTACTCCTAACATAAATTGTAATTTTATTATAATAATTATTTTATATCTATACCTCCAAATAAATATTTATATATCCCAATAATAAAAATATTATTTTCAACCTAAAAAATTTGTGAAATTAGAATTTAAATTAAAATAATTTAGAAACGAGTTTGAGAGAAATTATAGATATTGAACAAAAACAAATTTAAGAACACAAAACAAGAAGATTGCGAAGTAAAAAAACAAATATTAAATAAATAAAAAATAAAATATATATGGAAAATATACCATTTAACAAATTGACAATTGGTTATCCATTTAAGAGTTTAAATAAATATGAATCATTTTTAAAGAAAGATGTTAATAAAACCAAATTATTAGTCGTGACTTGAATCCAAAAACCATGAAAGTTCTATTCGAGACTATTTTTCTCTACATTTTAATGAATATAAAGTCTATTTAGCTTACTTTGATCCTGGAAACATCACCAAACAAAACATCTACATGTTTATTATTAATATTAACACCAAATATTTGTATGTATTTTCATTTTACAATAAAAACAATGACAGTTTAATTATGTTTTTTATACTTTACATGATGCTAAAGTTGTTTTTGATAACATACGTTTTGATGGTGAATCTGCATTGAACAGCACTTATATGTCAAATTATTTCAATAAATTGAATATAAGAACATATTCATATTCATCAAAATATATTAATAAAAACAGAGTTGTAGATCTAGTTATCAGAACAATTAGAACTGCTTATGATAATACAATGTCGAGATATGTGAACAAAGATCAAAACATACTTATTCTAAAAAAATGTTACTTACTATAATCTTTCAAAACACAAAAAACTAGTTATAGACCTATATAGTTGCAATATATTTATAATTACAACAATATGTATAAATGCTATTAACTAGAATATGATTATATCAAAAATATGGTTAAAAAGAATGACGAAATATTAAATAAACAATTTGAAAATGGATTTTTATCTTAAAAATATGGAGACAAGTTACTAATATTTTTGGATAATAGTAAAGACAATACTTTCAGAAAGACAAGGAACTATTTTTGTACTGAAGCAACATTGATAAAATATGATCATGGTAACATAGTATGTAAACTTGATGATAATGATAAAATTGTAACAATTCCATGTTATTTTACACTTCAAGATTGCATCTAATTATATATTAATAATGAAATTGAATCAAATACAATCTAGGCGAATCTTATTTACAATTTAAGTTATTTATCTATATGTTTATTTTTTGTTTTATAAAATGAGAAAATTATACATGAATTTACATAATAATAATTGCAAAGTAATAAATACATATCAATTTGAAGTTGAATTACCAATTGAATTTGTTTCTTCTACTAATAATAAGTATATTAACACAATTGCTACTAGATTCTATAATTCATATGGTCAGATTGATTGTGGAAATATTTTAAGAAGTGATTTGAATTCTAGTAATGATTATCCTTCACAAGATGGATTTATAATTTTTGCTAACAGTGATAATCAAAAATCATTTGAAATCAAAGACAATAAACGAAAAATAAAAATATGGTTTATTGATTACAAAAATAATATAATCAATATTGATTCTGAATATTATTTTATATTACAGTTAGAATTAGTGTTTTAACTTTAGAACAGTATTATTTTTAAACACTATGTATTCTTGGTGTTATATCTGTTGTTAATATTTTTTGTTTTTTTAATTTGAATAATCTCTTTTTAAACAAATATGTAAATATTTTTAATATTGTAATAAATATTATCAGAAATATAAACGATAATAATGAAGCTAATTCTACCATTTTTTCTAATTCAACCATTCAGTGTTTTGAAAAAAAACACAATATGGAATCTTCGATTATGTTAGTGTTTTGAAAATTACCATAAATCGTTTCTAGAATTATAAATATTATAAACAGTACTTTATTCAAAAATATCATAAATTGTTGTTGTGGTAGTTCTTCCTAATGAATTAATAATATATGTTTTATAATCTGTAAAATTAGATACAGATTTAGATGACATATATATTTTTAGTGAAGAATCTTGACATATTTCTGTAATAGATGATGTATTTGTTATTTGTAAATTTGGTTCTATTAGATATACTTTATTATTATATATAGTTATATTATTCCACATTAAATATGGATTACTTCCTAAATAATTAATACCAGGATAAAATAAATTATTAAGATTACAATATAAATAAAAACATATTGGTTTAGTTGTTATTAATTTAAATTAATATTTGATGTAAAATTCTTTGGTAAATATAAACTGAAATAATTAAAACAATAATATCCATCACCCCATAAATAACCAACTGTATCTGGTATTATTGTTATTGGATGCTCATTTATATTAAATAGATTTTGTACTGTTGTATATATTTTTCCATTCAACATACTTCCACCACTAATCTGTTCAATAACTTTATAAATTTCATTATTAATAATTACATATGGAACTACTTTTACTATTCTATTTGTTGTTAAGAATTTTGTAACATAATCAATTTTTATTCTAAAATATGCAGTTTTATCAGTTTCTGATTTAATAGAATAAGTAACATTTTTATATGTTGTTGCGTCTTGCAAAATTATATTTGGATATGGATATATTATTTTTGGAGTTGGTATTGAAGCTATTTTTGTATCTGTGTACGCATTACATGTTGATCCAACATTGTTGCTGTAAGAATCACATGCTGAGGCAATCAAATCAGAATATGTATTACATACTAATGCTACATTGTCGCTGTAACTTTTAGATTTATTATAATATGTTAATATTTCAGAATTTACATAATCAATAGAAGAAATACCTTTTGTATTTATACTTACTGTTCCATCTATGCTTGTAATTTTATCAGTTTTTATTTCATTGGATGTTATTGTAGAATGATTAAAATATGATGTGCAAAAAACACTATTTTAATTTTTATCTTGGTACGCTGTTGAAAATACTTCCATTTATTACTAAAAATAAATGTTCAGACTTTTTTATTCTAAAAATATAGATTAAATATATTATTATTACTTTTATATTTGAATATTGTATCTAAATCAACATTAGTAAATAGTTCAACCTTATTTGGTGATAATGACCACATAGCACCATTTAATGAAATAATATTAATAACATTTGTATTAACTAAACCAGTGAATACACTTAATTTAATAAATGGATTATAATCTCCAAACAAAGGTGTTGCTTGAAGTGTTAATTGAATATTTGTTGTAGAATATAAACCATCAAAGAAACATCCAGAACCATATCTTTCTAAAGGAATTTACATCATAAAATCGGGACTTCACTTCTATATTTAAAATGTTATAATGAATCATTAGTATTTTCAGAATATTCATTAAATGTTAAACTATTATTTTAAAGATTGAGGAGCTGCAAATAATGTATCAAAATTAGTATTTGTTCATTGAAATTCACTTGATAATGTGTCCGTTTGTTGATCTGGTATAGTTTCTTTTGTAGTTATACTTTCATATCGTTAATATGAGGATTTTTAAATTCAGTACATTGATTGATAGATCTTGGAAATAAGAAGAATAACATTCTTGTATTTAGTTAACTCATCATATTTGAACAATTAATTCTAGAAACAGATTGATTTGGTGGGAAATCATATTCAGTAGTAATTTGAGCTGGAACATATAATGGTGTTTTACTATATTTATCATATATTTCTTTTAATACTGAATCTTTTACAATAAAACCATTAATAATACTTTGGAATAATGTACAAGTACTTTCTTGAATTTGACCTGTTCCAGTAAACTGAGAATAACTATTTCCACTTGAGAAATAACAATAACCAAGAATAAGTGATTTATCACCAATTTGTGTAAATTCTTTAGATACACCTTTCATCCAATCAGAAGTTGAACATGTAATTGCATCTGATGCTAAATGATTTTCATTTAATTCATCGCATAATATTGTTGGATTAACCTGACAATAAACAAAATTTTGAGTAATTCTTTGTTTAATATCTAATTCAAATTCATTAAATATTGCATTTGGATATGAAGTAAATGATTGTAAAGGCAAGAAATAATCTAAAGGAATTATCATTTTCATTTCAGCATCAAATGTTGAATTTCTAAGCAAATCATCAACTTTAACATATACTCCACATACATTATTTTTATGTTCAATAGCATTTTTCCAAGCTGTATAAACACCAGCTCTAGATTCTTTTTCTTGTTGAGTTCTACACATTCCAGAAATAGTTGTTTCGTATATCATCTTAGTGTTTTTATAACATGTAGTTTTATTTTTTTCATTATTTTTCATACTGTCTAGCCATTGAGTAGAATCTTTTAAACCAATAAATAACATACAAGCATTATATTATTTTTCTACAAATGTAGTTGCAGTTTTTGCTTCATCCAGAACTAATTTAAGTCTTAATTTAATGGTTGCACTTAAATAACTTTTATCAATATTAGTAATATGAAATGATGATTCTGTTATAGCTATTTTAGAATGAGCATTATTATTAAATGGAACTTGTTGTTGATAAGCATTTACAGTAATCATTCTACTATCATGAACACCATCATTAGATGAAATTATTTTCTGTTGTTCATCGAAATATTTAAGGATATCTCCTCTGTTAACATCTTCTAAAACTGAAGGAATTCTTATGTTAGACATTTATTACAGTAAAAGATTGAATTTTAAATATTTTAAATGCGGCAACCTGGATATTATAAAAGTCTTGAAAACTTTACCAATTAAATTCTAAAGAAAGGCGGAAGGAAAGTATTAAAAACATACGGTAACACAATGAATAAAGTTACAAATATAGCTAAACCAATAATAAATTCTGTTTATTTAGTTGGACCAGTTATCAGTAATATTGCTGATAAAAAAATTCAAACATATAGTAAATTTTGAGAAAGAATTTTTGATATTAGTAAAGGTTCAGATCCTCTTAAAACATTAAAGCAATTTGGACATAATGATCTTAAAAATATATAGGTGACAAAATAAAATGAATATAATATTTTTTTATTTTATCTTAAATGGTAAAATCTCCTCTGTTTTGGCAAAAATTAAAAAAAATTAAGGATTTCATTCCTAAAGCGATTAAATGGACAAACAATAATATTATTAAACCAACAAAACCAATTTTAAAACCTATAATAGAATATATTTATTACCAGAATATGGAAAATATATTAACAAAGCGATTGATTATGGTTCTGAAATAGTTGATAAAACAGTTCCTTATTATAACAAATTTATAAAAGAACCTGATTATAGACAACATGTCGGCGAACAGATTAAATACGGTATTCAAGATTATATGGATAATAATTTAAGTATATTTGGTAAACCTGTTAATAAATAATTATTAAAATTGTGATTACACACTTTATATTTTTACCAAAAATAAAATATAAATAAAGAATATATTGATATATTTTTAGTATTATAGTATTTAACCTTGATAAGACATTTGTAATTTAGTTAAATCTGGTGGGAACATTTTAGTTCTGTAATTTGATGGAGCTTGTATATAAGATATAACAAATTCTCTTATTTCAGTTAAATTATTTACTACTTGATTGATTATTTTTTTTTAAATTATTTAAAGTAATTATAAATCCATTTTTAGCATTAATATTATCAGGATCTTCAACATCTGGTACAAATAATTTATATAAAACATTTATTGGTATTTGTTTCATAATTTCAATTATACCGCTTTTTATATGATTGATGTTGGTTTCAAATTTAGCATTTTTATCAACACCTTTTCTGTATAATGTGTTATTTATTAATTCATTTACGTTTACACCCAATAATGAAGCCAATAATGTAGAATACATAAAAGATATACTTTGTTTAGTGTTTATCATATTTTTATTAGCAATTTTTTCAATATTTGTAATTTTATTTAACTCATCTTTAATTGTGTTTTCAAACCATTTATAAACACTTGGTTTATTTTGTGGTATTTTATCTTCACCACCATAAAATTGAATTTTTGCTTGTTTAACAACGTTAGATTTGTATTTATTAAATGATGTACCATTTTTTCCAATACGTTCTTCTAATGGAACCGAATTATAATACGCATAATAACTATTTCGTTAATTTGGAATAAGTGAATAACCATTCAAATATCTAAGACGACCTTCTTCATCATATACACCAACATCTGGTATTTCATCACTATTTATATCACTATTAAAAGCATGCATTCTATTCTGCTCAGCAAATACTTCTGCTTGTTTTGGATCTAACATTTTAGGATTATATCTATTATCATATATAGGATTAGCTTGATTTGCTATTAAATTTAAAATATATTTATTGTCAGGATTATTCATCATTGCTGAAGAATCTGTTAGTACACCTGGTTCATCTCCATAAACTGGTTTAGGTGTTCATTTATTATAAGGAGTTCGTTTATATTGAATTGCACTTTGTGGTTTTTCAATTTTAAATCTCTTTGATGGTTCACATACCATATATTTATTTTTTCCAACTTGTTGAATTGGATTTTGAATAACTTGTTGAGCTTGTTCTTCTTCCATTTATTAAGTCTAAAAAATAGAATTCCATAATATATAAATGAATAAATTTATTTACAAATGTGAAAAATCCTCAGACTTTGATAAGTCACACACATTAGAACGATCAAAAGAAAACGAAGATAAAATAAATTCTAATATTGATACTTATGTAGACAATATAGTTGAAACTAAATTGAATAATAGTAAGAAAAAATTTATATCAAAAATAAGTTATGATGTTAATTTCAGATATAACAGTTTTAATTTATGTATAGGACCACAAGGTAGTTCTAAATCAACATCTGTTATGAAAGAATTAATGAAATTGAGTTTAATACCAAATGATTATCATCTTATCATATATGTTAATAATAATTAATTATATAATTATAATTATAATTTTTAATAATAATAGTTCATATGATACTTTCACATCATTAATAAATTATATTAATATTCCCGTTGTTAAAACTGATTACTAACATATATAACAACAATGTGAACAATTTTTAAATTACAGGATGATTATAATAAAATGATAGATGAAGAAATAAATCAAAATTCTTCCATACTTCAATATTTATATGTTGATAATTTTGATAAAGAACGATTACACACATTTATTTTGTTTGATGATGCATCTTTCATATTTGAAAAGAATTCAAAATCTAAATTCAAGAATTGGTTTTGTCAATGTCGACACTTAAATATAACAGTATTTGCTTGTATTCAAATATTTAATGCAATTGATCCGAAATTAAAATCACAGCTTAGTACAGTATTCTTGTTAAAAGAATTTAGTAGAGAAAGTTTACAACTAATATATAGACAATGTTGTATAGAAATGTCATTCTCAGATTTCTTTAATTACTATATGATGTTACAAAAATAACAAAAAATAATAATCGACAATATTGATTGTTTATTGGTTATTAAATAACCTCATCTACTTTTTTCTTAATATCTTCTTATTGTGAAACATCAAATGTGTAATGTTTTTTAATTCTTTATTATATTCTGTATTGTTTTTTAAAAAATGTTTGATATTCATACTTGCTGGACAATCATATTTAAATTCATATTTCATTATATTTCTTGAACTATTAGCACAAATCTGATAAATATTATTGTTTAATTTAATAATGTATAATTTCTTATGTATAGTTTCAATAGGAACAGATGTAAGTTTAATATGTTCTAATTGTTTTTTTATTTATTTCTATTAGTTCTTTATTCTTGTTTTCTAAATCATGAATTTTATTTATTAAATATGTATTTACTTGTTTAAATGTATCATCAATAGTTGTTTCTGGATTTATTAACTTGTTAGTTTTATGAAGATCATATATAGTATTCATAATATCATTTACTTTAAGAGCATAACTTTTATCGCACCAAAAAGCAACTGAATCGGTTAAAATAGGATTGGCATATGTTCCTTGAATTTTATTGAAATAACCATTTCTTAACACATAAGTAGCTTCCAAATAGGGCCGCACGTTTTCTTGCACCCCTAAATTTGCTTTAACAGCTTCTAATAATTCGTTAAATCTTGTGTTAATAAATAATTTATCAAACATTTCTTTTTTCCAGTCAATTTATTGATTTCTTTTACCATTTTAGTAATATTTACATATCCATCTTGGTCGCGAATTATAATAGAAATATCGGTATATGTTGATCGAGTAAAACTTTCGTTATTACACTCGATAATATCACTGTTAATCATGTAGATGGTTGTTGTCATGTTCTTTTATATATAAAAAACAATCGATTATTGGTTATTAAATAATTTCAATAAAGTATTAAATTAATTATCCAAACTTTAAATATGACCCATTATTAAATCTAATCTATCTTCTATGTTGAAATTGTTATCAGAATTATTTGTATTATTGTTATCATTCTTATTTTTATACGGTGTTATTACACCTTTAACGCGATTTATATGATAACAAGGTATTTTGAATTTTATGTTAAGACCACGTGAGGAATCTTTTTATATCATCTTCGTATTTATTATAATATCTTTCAAATTCTTCTTTACTATCAAAGTTAATAACTGTTTCATATAAATTCTTGAATTCTGGTATAGCTTCTTGTTTAGTCATTTGATAAAAAATAAATGTACATATAGTAAATAAAATAAATGTAAATAAAATTAATATATTTATTTTATATTGGCATATTTCTTCAACATTGTGTTTGGATTAATTGTACAATATAATTTTTTTATCAGAGCATGAATCTTTTGTACTTTCGAAACAATCTTGTGCTTTACTAGATAGATTCATATGTTGTAAACAATAATCGTAACAATATTTTCTATCTTTTTTAACAAATCTATTGAAACAAGTGAATATTTTAAATAAAGTGATACCTTTATTTTTGTGAGCATGAATTTAAGATTTTATTTTTGATAATATACTTCTATCTTCAAGTCTATCTTTTGAAATCACTTTCTTTATCATCGTCATCACTTTCTTCGTCATTGTACATAATCTTTTTTTGGCATTGGTATATCAAGTGTATCACCCAATTTCATAATGTTGTAAACATCATAGAAGTAACCAAGATTACACAGTATTTTATCCTTAAATGTATCAATGTACATCATTTTGATATTTGTCAATAGGTTGATAAACACCTATTTGACCACTGTGATTCTTAGCTTTTGAACCATATTTCATAATCTTTCCATCACTCTTTTCAGACATTTTATTTGGAACATATACATCAATATCATATAATTAAGTTAAAATTATATTAAGAACTTTTGACTTGTTTTTGAGTTCACAAGGAATACGGTCACAATATGTGTAATAATGTTTTCTACCAGATGTTGTCTTTACAATTCCTTTATTAAGATGATATTTATTTATAATTTGTTGTCTCACTTCTTGTATATCTGGATAGAGATATTTAGAATTTCCAAAACTGAAAGGAATATTTTCATCATAATTTGGATTTGGTATTCTATCATAAATATCAAAATCAATGATAGCAACTTCTGAATTATTTATTTGAATAACTGATGCTGTTTGTGTTCTGTTATCTAGTGTACCATAAAAATCAATTCTTTCGTCGCCACATTCATCATCATCTTAATTCTTTAAATCTGTGTCAAATTTGAGATACTGATATGTTGGTTCTGTTGATATATATGGTTTATAAGTGAATTGTGAATTTTCTTTGTACCATTTTTGTTATTCTTCTTTACTAAGAATTTCATAATCATCAACAAATTCACCCTTGTATTTAATAGTAATATGCTTC
>NW_004443828.1:1494-7279 GCF_000330505.1 Entamoeba invadens IP1 | reverse complement strand
TTTTAAACAAATGATTTGACATCTTTCCAATATAATTTTGATTCTAATTTCTCATTGAGTTCTTGTAATTGAATTTGATATGATGTTTTTAATATCATCTTCATCTTCTTCGATATTTTTATTTAATTCTCTTATTCGTTTTTTCAATTGTTTTTCAAGACTCAATATTTCATCAACATTGGAAATTTTCTTATATTGAAGCAGATAGTTTGTTCCATCAATTGTTGTTTCTTTTTCATTAACTTCTAGATATGATGACGGACATATATGTTTATTTGTTTTCTTGTTAACTCCTTTAATTTTTAATGAAATAGGTTTATCAATATTGTCATTATTAAATGTTGTATAACATTTTGAAGCTAAAGCAATAATACTATCTCCTTGTATCTCAATTGATGCACCTAACAGTTTCTTTTCATGTTGAATTCTCTCCACATCACTGTTCAATACTGGTTTATATTTGTCATCAGAACAATAGAATGAATATAGCAACCATTTGTAAACATGTTTATTATAAAAATCATGATCAATTATAATATGTTTGAAACACTGTTTGTTATCATCTTCAGTGTCTCCAGACACCGCAAAGTACATAGAATCGGTATCTCCTTCTACAAAATGGAATCTAGATTGATCCAAGCATTTATTCATGAAAATATAAATAAAATTCAAATACCAATATTTAGCATTATCTAAAGTGAAAAATGCGCATTGTATTGGTGTTGCAATCTTATATGAACTATTGTTTTCAGTTGTAATATATTTTAAGTTTGAAATCTTTAAAGTATCAATGTAAAAAAACTGATTTATTTGATTTGTAAGCACCTTTCTTATCAACTAATTTTGTTTTGTTATAATTGTCTGTTCTCATACCATCTTGACCATATGATGAATTTAATTGAATTTTTTGGAATAAATCTTTAATTTTATCATGATTAAGAATTGCTTCTTGTCTAGTATTTATCTTTTCAGTAACAAATTTTGAAAAAGAATCATGTTTAGTAAATGTTACAAACAATTTAATAACTTCTATAACAAATCCAAATTCATCAATGAGAAACCATAAATAATATGAACTGAACACCATGTATGGATCATTATTAATATCGTTTGAAAGTTTGATAAATTTTGTGTTTCATTTGTTTGTGTGAGTTTTCTTTCAATGATATCGTCAATTTTTTTCGTTTTTATACATATAATCATACATTTTTCACCAATAATATTTTTACTGAGACTAACATTTATATTTCGAATAATTGGTAAAAAGTTGATACAATGGTTTAATTTCTCATTTGGAACATATCCTTTGACTTCAGCAATAAATAAATCTTCTTTCTTGTTGATAATGTGTCTTGCAAATTTTTGTTGTTTGTCTGTTAAATCAAACAATGCCATATTAACTGAACCAGGCATGTACATTTTGTGATTTGTATAAGGTATGTTTTCATTTTCAATAGATGAGAAACACGATGGATAAAGAGAATTAAAATCAACACCAACAAAGTGTGTAATAATATTTTGAGTATTGTAAATATTAATTATATTATTGATAACATCATAGTTCAATTTAGTAATTGTGTTTTCTCCTATAATAATCCTTCTATGATGAACTGTTGATAATCCACCAGTAACACCTTTTCTAACAATATTCACAATTCGTTTGTCGTCTATGTTGTGAGTAAGATTATTAATTGTTGCGTAATTTCTTATTTGAATCATGTATCTACCAACTACAGTGTCTCTATTTGAAACAAATTTATTACAATAATTACAAGCAAGTTGAACATTTCCAACACTGTGTCCAAGCTTATTGTCTATTCTATCCAAAGTTGGTTTGTTATTTTTTGTGAATTTACACTTGCAATATACACATGTTCCAATATTAATTATTTCTTCAAAATGTTTAAAATTTTTTTTGGTAATGTTGTTTGTGATGTTTCTACCAGCTAATTTGTCTTGTAATTAATATCTATATACCATATTTTTAAAATCATAATCAGTTAATTAATACCTTTCTTCATCTTTCACATTTACTTTATATTCCTTATTAATATCAAAGTCATCGTAACATTTCAAATATTTTGAAGCAGATGCTAAACTAGCCAATGAAATAGAGTTTAACATATCTAAGTCATCTTGAGAATACAAATCAATTAAATTATCAATTATTGGAAACATGACGACAGTATCTTGAATATTGTAAAATTTAGTGTACTCATAGAAATTTGAATGTTTTTAGCGTATTCCAAATATTTGTTATAATCTTTTTCTGACAATTCTTCTTGTTTAAGTTCATTGTAAAAGTCTTCTCTTGTAAATGGATTTGTTCTTAATAACTGTCCGTTAATATTTTCAGTTCTAAGTTGTTTATATAGAAAAACACCTTTTACACTGTTTCAGCTTTACCAAATTTTTGAGAAGCTTCATCTAAACTAAGTGGACCAGTATAATTCAATGCATCTTTGAAACATATTTTAACATTATCATATGTAATAGTCAACATCTTACAAGATGAAGATGAACCAAGAATATTAATATTTTTAGAATCAATATTATCAAGGTGTTTAATAATGTATTGGGTATCGAATTTTTCACTATTCCAACCTAATACATTGACTTTGGAAGCCCAGTTATTAACTAGCTTTAGAAGATCTTTATTTTCATAATACATTGGAATAATATTAGACATGAATGTACTGATGTTAGCATTCATAATATCAAATCCAAGTTTAATAATGTATTTTATAAAATCTTCAAAGAAGTGTTCATTTGTTGATATTGTTTTATTATTGTTGATGCTGAATTTACAGAAATATTTTGAATTTATTGTGTCGTTTAGATTATCAGAAACAGATAAACTAAATTCTGACAATATTGCGTTAATTGTTTCAGCCGAAGGCATGAGTTTCTCGTCACTATCACTTGTTTTATTTTCTTTATAATCGGTTTCAGTTGTTTCAAAATCATATGTCATATAATATTTGATTGGTGTATATTTCAAGTTATGAGCTTTACAACATGTGTATAATTTATCTTTGAATATTCGTGGACAATATGGTAAAGAAGAATCTTCAGTTGTCATTTTAATATCAAATAAATTATTACATTTATCATAATGATGTTTTAATTTATATCTTCCTTCTTTAGTATTTAAGCAAGACTTAACTCCACATTTTGAACAAAATACATATTCACTTAATTTATTGATATCACGACAAAACATAACATGTTCGTTTCCGTCTTTGAAAATGTGAGAAATTATATTCATTTTTTTCTTCATAATCTTCATTAACATATTTATGAAGTAAACATAGTTGACATGATACAACATCAAAGCTGTATTTATAAACAGATAAGTTGAAGAATTTACAAAATTGTTCAATCTCGGTTTTATATTAAATAAATTAGATGTCTTAATAGTGTTATCTAATTTGTAAAATTGATTGTAATATGTTTTTGCCAATGTAATTAAACTTGTATATCTGACTGTTGATTTTTTAATTGTTTCATCAGTTTGTGCTTTGTTATAAACCAGTGCTTTAAACATACACAAATTACCAGATTTTGTATTTGCTATCATAATATTTTTATTATATTTATTGTAGATTTCTTATTCTTCGTTAAAAAGACCAGTAAAACTAAAGTTGTATTTGATAACAATCAAATCTGAAATACCAATGTAAACTTGTTTTGAAGATATAAGATTGTTCTTAGCCATATCCAATTTTCTCGTTATTTCAGATTCGATGTTTGTAACCAAATTAACAATATCATTATCATTTTTGATGATGCTATCTTTTGTAATAGACAACTTGTTATTTTCAACGTTCTTAATATGATATTCGTATGTTTTTTCATTAGTATTTGTATGCAATTCTTCAGTTATAAATTGAAAACCAATATTAATCTTGCATGGCTTATTTGCAGACTGAAGTGAATTATTAAGTAAATTTTTTTAATGATCGAGATTATAATTATTTTTCCTTTCAACCACTGGAACATCATATTTATCACGTTTGAAACTGCTGATGTCAACTTCTTGTTCTTCAAATGTTGGATATCTTTCATCAGTATGTGAATCTTCTCTGTTATTAATTAAACAATTAGTAAATAATTCTATATCATGTGGCTCTGAGAATACAATACATTCATATTCATTATTTCTTAACAAGTCTGAATTTTGAAGTTCAATATGTTTGTTTAAAATTTTGTTAAGTTTTTCTTTAACATCATTGATCTTAGTTTTTATGACATCTTGTTTGTTAGAAAGTTCGTTGTATCTTTCTCTTATTTCGTGTTGATGATGAATTTTTTCATTATATACTTTATCAAGTGTTTGTTTCATTTTTGAATAATTGTAAAAGTTTAATTTGAAATATGTTTTACCATTTTTTTGTGTATGTGTCCAAATGGTTTTTGCACATTCTATTTTTTTCGTTGTAAAATATTGTGTTAATAACATCTTGAACTGTTTCAATTTTAGCAAATGGAATATGTCTGTTTGGATAAATTAAGAAATGTTTATTGAGTAAGTTTTTGAAATCTTGTTTTGTAACTCTTGGCATCTTTATTAGAAAAAAAAAACAAAAAGCGAAAAATAATTTATGATAAAAAATTACTAAAATTATAAACTAAAAATAAAATCGTGTTGTTAAATTATAATAATTGCATTAAAATATTCTTTGTTATAATAATTCCAAACTCATTTCTAATATCATCCTTTAATATTTTAATTAAATTTGAATAATGAATTAATTCGGATTTGTTATCTTCGAAATATTTTTCAATATAATTTGAAATTCGTTCATAATCTCTATCATGAACATATTTGTGACTTTGTGATGGTCTTTTAATAGAATTATTACATGTAGTAAATTTATTAATAACTTTTTAAATACCGTGTTTGTCTATTATTTCGTATTTATATTCATAACATGTATAATTTCCTTTTATAATCTTGTTTTTGAAAATTAGTTTTTTATTAGCTGTAACTTCTGTATTCATTTTATAAGAAAAAAAATATAAAAAAACATAATTTAAAATTTTATAAAAACCATCTCTTCCATTTTATGTTATAAGTAATTATTGTAGGTCGACTTTCACCGCCAAGATGTTTGTCTAGTTTTTTAAAATTATTTTATGATAAATTTGAAAATATATTTTTTATTTTTTAAAAAATATATAATGGTAGAATGTTTTACTAAATATTAACATAATTGTTGTGAACAATAATCAAAAATAATGTCAATTTTATGAAAAATACTTATTAAAACCACTAAGGTATGATGTTGAATCCTTATGTGTTTTACACCTATATATGTCAAAAAACCTGATAAATAGAGTCAAATCCTTTTGGAATATAAATATTGAAAAATGGTATATAAATGAGGGCTAATCCTTGGCAAATAATTTTGGTGATGAATGTCTATGCATCAAGCAGATAAGGGATCTGTTGGTGTTGTTACATTGTGGCAATTGCCTAAAATTAACAAACACGTTAAAAAAATTATTTATACGAAGAAATAAATAGCATATTTTCAACTGTTTTACAAAGCCAACAACAGTAATAGCCCAAAAAAAGAAACAAATACTTTATATAAATTAATTCACTTTTCGATTCATGATTTTGAAATATGATATTTAAATATTAATTTCATAAAAACAATAAAGTAAATTATCAAAATATAAACAATATTAAAAATATCATAACAAATAATATTGTTTTTTATATTAATTGATATTAGCTTATTATAACAATAGGATTTGTTTTTAATTACCAGTAACA
>NW_004443828.1:0-1394 GCF_000330505.1 Entamoeba invadens IP1 | reverse complement strand
CAAGACAAAACCTCAATCTCTCATATAATTATTACCAATAAACACAATCACACGTTTGAATATTTACCACCAAGATCCAAATATTTCTTTAATGAAGAACAAATGCATACCATAACATCCATGTTTGCAATGGGTGTAAAACCTGCAAAAGTTAGAGTTAATCTTGATGTTGTTGCAAATACCAAGCGGATTCAAAATATTGGGAAAGCTGAGTATAACAGAAAGAATTACGAACAAGCAAGTCGTTTAATAGATTATTGTAATACACTGGGGGATATATCCACACACATAACCAAAAATAACACTGGAAGATTTGAATGTTGTTATTGCCTTAATACGAGATATATTAACTCGATACCTCCACTTGTCTTTATTGATGATACTGCTGCAACAAACACTTTCAATTTCCCTCTTGTTATTGGTGTATTCAGTGATGTTCACAACAAAACAAAGGTGTTGTTTTTCTCTATACTTAGAAATCGCACTACGGAATCGTTCATTGATTTGTTTGAGTTTTTGAAAAACAAAAAAGAGTATTTAACTTCAGTCTACTGTGATCGTTGCTTTTCTCAAACAAAAGCACTGGAAACATCATTTAACGGAATTTCTATCTTTCATTGTGTGAGACATATAAGAAGGGATTTACAAGTGGCGTTTGGAAAAAATGCAAAAATAGTAAATGATTTTTATTTAATGAATGACGGTAAAATTAGCGAAGTTGACTTTATCTCAAAGTTGATTGAACTGACTGGGTATGAAATGAATCAAGAACAACGAAAAACAATTCAAAAAGCCATATTAGATTCGGAATTTTTAACGGGTGATTTACTCGTTGAGGATGCCGAAATATTTTTGGAAATTATCGGAGAAACAAAAGAAGACAGAAGAAAGGGGATAGTTAAAATTAACAAAAATGATAAAATAAGAGTCATTGAGAATTTAATAAGACAGAAAAACAGATGGTTACCATCTGAAGTTCGATTAAAAACGGGTGATCGTACAACTAATCGTATTGAAGGGTTTTTCGGACTCATAAAGTTGATAACAGGATCAAGAGAAACTCCTCTGGATGAAATTATCAAAACTGTTGTTTGTCAATGTCGAAACTGTGATACCAACTTGCAAGGAGAAGTATTTCAAGACACTACAACCGCACTTTTAATAATACCACCAACTATACTTCACTTTCTTAGTTGTGGTGTTGTTGATAGTCTTTGTAATATGTATAAACATTCTAACGAACTTGTGGCGTGTTCAACTCAACAACCTTGTACGACAACTTGGTGTGAGTGTAAAGCTTATCAAACGACCAATGTTCCATGTATTCATATGGTCAAATTGTATGTCGAATTTTCAATTTTTCCTTTCCCACTTCTTGCTTTCAAGAGAAAGGC
>NW_004443829.1:0-1076 GCF_000330505.1 Entamoeba invadens IP1 | reverse complement strand
TAAACTATAATATAGTTTTGACTTAATACAGGGTATCCCAAATTACTATGGATGTTCCAAATCTTTTTAGGCCACAAAATCGGGTCGCAACTCTTAAAAATAGAGCATTTTATAAATAAACAGACAAATTTTATTTTTTTCTGAACAAATAAATTGTTAAATATTATTCAATTAATTAACAGATCAGTTCCAAAATTACATCATGTTAAAAATACGACATCTAGATTATTTTTAGAAATACGAACTGGAATGAAACAATTTTAAATTATTACACAAAAACTTATTTCGATTAAAACGAATAACTTCAAAACAACACAAATAACTTCTTACAACACAGAAATCATTTATGACTTCTTTTGATTTCTCAAAACCACACTCTTAGATCCACTTTATCCTAAAATTGAATATTTTAATTGATTGTTTTTGATGTTTACAAACCAACTTATCTTTTGAAATTTGCGAATTAATTTTTAAACTGAAACACTTTTTTGAATATACTTTTTTATATTTCATAATACATCACAAAAATACCAATAAAGGTAATTAAAAAGCAACTAGTCGAGTACATAATAATTTTAAGTAAGAAGATAAATAGGAAATATTTTGTATATGAGTAGATAAAGATGTTTTTATTTTGGAAGATATTTTAATTCAATTTAGTTTGAAAATTTTAGACATTTCATTGTTATTATATAATTACTGATAATGTTGTAAAAGAGTGTAATGGTACTGTTCATTAATGTATATGGTCAAATAGCAAAGTTGTGTGTATGACCAAATACAATCATAGTTGGCAATTAACCAATTGTTGTTTACCTTTTATTCCTTTTTAGAATATGAAATTAAAGTGAAGGTGACTTAAATAGTCACTTATGACACAAATTTTTGTTAAAAAAACGAACACCGAAAACATTTGCTTATGGGTTTTTGTTTTTTTAAAGCAGATATTTTATGGACCAAAAGAAGGGAAAAATGATGAAAACAAAAAAATGATTCAAAATGTTTAATTTATTCAACTGTGACTAATATGTTTTTATGTTTCGTATTATATATATCGATGAATAATTCGGTCCTTA
>NW_004443830.1:0-1063 GCF_000330505.1 Entamoeba invadens IP1 | reverse complement strand
TAGATGCACATTGACTAATTCTTTTGATGTCTTTGATGACACATCCAATGGTATTTGAAACATTCCCAAACAACAAGCCAAGTTGAACATTGTAAGGGGTGGAAGAATGTTTGAAATAACCTTTTCGTTCATCTTTTTTTAAAGTCACAATAGGCTAGTTTAAATTGGTTTTGTGTTTTAAACAAATAAGTGGATATAAAGATGTCTTTTTTCTACAAACCAAACATCACTAAGTCGAGTGGTTGTACAAGATGTGAAGAATGTGGCACATAGTAGAGAATTTTGATGTAGTTACACAACAGCAATAACTCAATCTCTTCATTGATGTGACCAGGGGTCTGTACAGTAAAAATTCTACGGTGTGTGGAGTCATGATAATTGCTTTCCCAAAATGTGTAATTTTTTTCTTTTTTCTTTTTTCTTTTTTCTTTTTTCTTTTTTCTTTTTTCTTTTTTCTTTTTTCTTTTTTCTTTTTTCTTTTTTCTTTTTTCTTTTTTCTTTTTTCTTTTTTCTTTTTTCTTTTTTCTTTTTTCTTTTTTCTTTTTTCTTTTTTCTTTTTTCTTTTTTCTTTTTTCTTTTTTCTTTTTTCTTTTTTCTTTTTTCTTTTTTCTTTTTTCTTTTTTCTTTTTTCTTTTCTATTTTCTATTTTCTATTTCTGGCAAAAAAAATGATGAAATTTGAAAAACAATCCACAATCAAGAAAAATACCAAAATGTATTTATTGTTTTTTTAAACACGATACGTGTAAATAAACATAAAGAAAAAATAATGTTGTGAATTTTTTAAAATCTTCTAATTGTTTTGAATTAAAACAACGCATTGTGTGTGAAAAAAACGCATAGACTTTTAGTGTGGATCAATTCTTGTCAACCTACAATTCAAGTACGTCTTTGACATCGGCCTCAATTGCTGCATTGTCTTCTGTTGATAACCTTGAAGAAAACTATTTGTTCATTATGTTATTACATAGTAGCAAAAGGTTTAAATCCATTCCAAGCCTCGAAAAATTATCATCTTGTGGTCCTCCGCCTTGAACTCTTTTGCGTCTGCAACCACATTGTTG
>NW_004443831.1:0-1218 GCF_000330505.1 Entamoeba invadens IP1 | reverse complement strand
TTAATTGTTAATATCCCAATCCAAATTAAACTAATAAAAAATATTAAAATGTTAATAAATCAATACACAAAATGAGTGTTAATATAAATGTGATAAAAATATTAAAGTAATAAATAAAATCAATAACATACAAATATTAAATTATAAAATTTGATTAGAAAATTATTATTATTATTCAAACTATAATCAATGAATTTTTAATAGTTAACATTTATTTATAATTCTATAAATACAAATTTGTGTTTTATTCTACTATTATTCAATAGTTGTTATTGGTTTTACTAATAGTTTTTAAAAATTGATATTTATTTTTTGTAATTATTGTATCATTATTTGTTATAAATATTATGATTAATTTTAATACACTTTTTTTAATGGGAGTTAAATTATTAATAATTATATTATATTTATATTATAAACATTTGTTTTTAAATTATAATAGGTTATACTATATTATTTATTATTTTTTAATTTAAGTTTCAAAAATAATTTAGTATATTTATAATATATTTATAATATATGAATTTCAATATGTTAGGTTTAATTATTTTTGAATGGTCATTATTGAAAACTGTTGTTATATTTAACGATTGTAATATAGTTTAAATATTCATGTTTTAAATTAGGTTAGATTTATTGTTTTGTTATAGAAATTGTGATGTATACTTCATGTTGTTATTCAAATGAATTTTGAAAAAAATATTTTTATAAAGTCAATTATATGAGTTTTACTTTAAATTGTTATTTGAAAATGTGATCCTTATGCAAAATTTTTGGAAAGTTCAAAATTTGAGAAATTTCCTAAAAAACACAATGCCGAATTTATAACGGACGTTTTTTGATTCTGTTTGCCGGACTATGTTATAATCCAGTTTCAAAAAACAAAAATTGAACAGTAAATAACATATGAAATAATAAAATGCAAAGTTTTTAAATAAAATAACAATATTCACTCCTTATAATTGTAATATATGCAGAAGATACTAACAACCAATAAAAATTATTAGAAATATTTTTAGTGATTTCAACATAAAATTTTTATTTAAACAATTAATAAACTTTTTCAACATACACATTAATATTAATTGTTAATGTATGTATTTTGTTATTTGACATATGTATATTTGTCAATTTAACAAAGGTTTTGAATCGTTCAATTGTGTCCTTTTTAAATTCAAGTATAAATTAAACAATCAAATAGAAGTAATTTTATTATCT
>NW_004443626.1:24233-31546 GCF_000330505.1 Entamoeba invadens IP1 | reverse complement strand
TATAGTTTATTTAATATAACTAAATAACTATAAAAATATAGCATTTTCAGTTTTTTCATTAATTATTATAGTAGTTTATTGATTCAGATTTATTTAAAATTATAATTATTTTTTTTGAGAAAGTGCACGGTTTGTTGAACCAGAGTTTTTAAAAATCAGAATCCTATTTACCCACGTCACTATATTATAACCATAATGTTTATTTTCTCTTATAAATTCGTACGTTATAATACCACATTTTCGGTTATAATCATTTTGGAAACGCCTGGTTGAATTTTGCACTTTTTAAAAATATTTAGCAAATTGTTATTATAAAAAACAATTATAAATATAATAACAATCATAAAAAAATTATTACAATAAATCATCACATATTTTTATTTATATCAACTTTAAACTGATGAATATAACACAACAATGAGTATTAAATTAGATCGCTACTCAATGATGATAGTTTCGAAATATTTTAGAAGTATAATTGATTATAAAAACATGATGTTTATATGTAAAAAGTTCCAAGAAATACCCGATATGTTTCACTTTAATCCAATTTCAGTTACATTCAAAACACAAAAATATTTTCCAAATGTCGAGACACTGCACCTTTATAATAATGAAGACAAATTTATAACAAAATATCGTCAGTATTATATACACTTTCAATTTCCTCTTAACAAATATTTACAAATAAACAACAAAGGACGGCGTGTTATATGTCCACAGATAATTTATACCGATACTTATGAATATCACGCCTTATCCTATAAAAAAGCAACTATTTTCTTGGACAAAACGTTTTATTACTCAACCAAATTTAGTGAAATGGATTGTTCAAATATTTTAAAATTTGGCGTATCATGTTTTGAGTCTATGTCTTCATTGGTTGCAATAACACTGTCAACTAATTTGTATGAAATTTCAAACTACTGTTTTTGCAATTGTATAAAACTAAAAGAAATTAATTTGAAACACGTTAGAGTGTTTGGAGAGTTTTGTTTTTGTGGGTGTGACAGTTTGAGTGCAATAACTTTGGGTACAAACATCACAAAAAGTGCAAATACGCCATTTAAAAATGTAACATCAATTCAAAATGTTACAGCACCCGGAGTCAAAAATGTCAATTTCGATATCACGGCATCCTCCTCAAATGCATTTTGTAATATCAAACATAAAACAGTCACCACAGAATACGACAAAAACAACAATATTTTGCCAGATTTTTTATCGGACGAAATTGAAACTCTAGTGTTCAAAAACAGAAGAGGACTTTCCGATATAAATCTTGCAAGCACTGTGACTGTTATTGAAGAAAATGCCTTAAGTGGTTGTGATATGAAACGACTTGATTTGTCGCATGTGATGTTTTTTGGAAGTCAATATGACATGACTTTTCTCACTGCAATAACATTAAACAATAATATTCAAATTAATAATTTATATGATTATACTGGACTGAAAAAAATCGATGCGATCAACACTCAAAATGTTGATGTGAGAGCTGCGTGTTGGATGAAAGAAATGTTCGACGAGAAAAATCTGGAAATTGTCAAATTTTGTTACACTCAAAAAGATGTTGAATTGTTCAATGGAATTATTCCTTCAAATTTTTATAAACTTAAAATAATTTGCCGCAACGTGAATTTTGAAAATTATAATTTTAATGAAATTAAAATTCCGGAGGGAATCACAATGATGAACATCAATGCTTTTCAAAATAATAAAAATTTAACAAAACTTGTTTTTCCAACTTGTTTTAAAGTGTTGAAAAACACGTGTTTTGTTCATTCAAGTCTCAAAGAACTTTGTATCGCGCCTGTCAAACAATTTAAAATATCAAATTGTTACGAACTTACGTCAGTCACTTTTTTAAACCAAAAAGTCACTAAAACTTTTATGTTTGAAAATTGTTTTAATGTCAAAAACATAGAATTTCCAAATATGCCATTTGATTTTGTTTTTAATGAAAAAATTGATTTTACTATTTACAAGTTACTTAAAAACAAATATAAATTTGAAGGCGATGTTGTGTTATTTTCTATTGATCCAAATTGGATTGATTCAAAAGGAATTTTGATAATACCAGATGAAGTCAACTTGATTGAAAATTTGTATTTTAAATCTACAAATTTGACGGAGATTTGGATGGGAAAAAATCTGAACAAAATTGAACTTTTCACTTTTTGCGAATGTAAAAATTTGAAAATTGTCAAAAACATGAGGAGATCAATCAAATTTAGTCAATATAGTTTTAAAAGGGGAGATAAAAATATCATAATTGAATATGTGGATTAATTGTTATGTTAAAATATTCGAACAAATATTTAAAAAACGTATAATAATATATTTACTTTAGCAAACAATAAAACTAATATAACATAATAAAAATATTGTCGTTTTATTTTATACAAATAAAAAAGTCACATTGTTTTTCGAAACTTAAAAATCTTTTTTTATCGATGTTTAAGTTTTGTTTTAACAAACATTGAAAATGGTGTCGCTAAATCAGATAATTTGTGTTTATAATAACTTTATGTTGGAAGCAAATATAATTTTTAAAACATCAATTAAAAAATGAACATTTTCTGAGTTGTCAAAATTATTCTGTGATTAACATTATAATGCTTAGAATGATTATTTTGTCCACAGTGTAATAACACTTATTTATTTGTATATAAAGATATTATCACATTAGATATAATCGTGTTGAATGTAATTTAATATTTTGTGAAACACCACAAATAAAAGTTCAATTGGTGGTTTAATCCCCCCTGTACAACAAATATTAATTGTTAGTTACATTGTGTTTTCATTATACGTGTCCTTTACCTGTTTGTATTTTTTAAAAGCTTGTTCTCGACTTTCAAATTCTGTGTTTAACTCAGACACGTCGTCTTCAAGTTTGTCACATTCTCTTGTTTCTCTTCGATTTAAGTTTTTATTATGGTCAATTTTTTAATGCAACCTTATAGTATTAACCTACTTTTGTTTAGCCATATGTTTTTTTTCAAAAGTTTCAGTTTTGATCAAGATTTTGGCAAGATACTTCTCATTTTTTCTTTGATCAATTGAGTCTTTGTTTAGTCTTTCTTCTTTTGATCAAGTTCAGTTAAAACTTTTTAGAATTTGTTTTGGTTTATTGTCCTCGAGGTCTTTCTTTATGATAATAATTAATAAAATAGTAGTTTATTTTTATTTTAATAATAAATCTGTTATTGTTTATACACTTGTTTCATAAAAGAGTCATTTTTTCAGTTACGATTTTGTGAAAAATATGATAATAATCAAAAATGATTTTAAGTACTTTGGTCATTAGTTTTGCAATATTTTTGTAATTTTTTGTGCACAATTTCAACCGTTCACTATAACTTCAACTTACTTGTTAATATTTTTGATGTATTATTTACAAACAACACGACACACAATAAAAATGTTTTCATTACTTGTATTATCTATTAATTATTTATATTTCAAATATTACTACAAATGCTCAATTAAATTTAAGTCGCAACTCGAAGCTAGTTATTTTTTATGATAAAACGTTTTTATTATTCAAAAAACTAAAGTGTATAGTAAAAATTTTGAAGAGAAGGCGGGTGTGGTAATTTTGTTTTTTCAAAAGTGTACATTTTAAGCCAATCAAACCTTAATTACCGCTTTATAAAGAACTTTATTTTTAGTTTCATTGATAATACCCTCTTTTAAGAGAATCCGCTTTTCAATAGTACCGTTTTTTGAAAAGTTTTACTGTATTTTTATTTGTGCACATTGGCGTTGTATTGCATAATTTTTTACCTTATGATTACGTTTTTAATTGTTTCATTTTTATTATTTTATTGCTTTTATAACTTTTTGATTATTATGGAAGTTTAATATTAAGTTGATTAAAATGTAAGTATATTGTATTGTTTTATAATTCCTATATTGATACATATCTTTATATTTTGCTTTTTATATATTATTGAGTCAATAGTTGTTTAATTATTTCAAAGTTTATCTAGTTATCTAATTGATTTCAACACACTTATCTTCAAAATGAATAGAAAGATACAACTTTTTAAGGTTATTTTTTGATAATCGATGTGTTTTTCAAGTAATTCACTCCAACAATAATTGTTTACAAACTGACACATCATAATATCATAAAGACTTGAAACGTTAACTTATTATTTTTTCAATATTTGTTATTTTTATCATCTGTAATTAATTAAAATACCAAGTTAAAATTCAACTAATTTTTAATGATCAACAAATTTACTCGATATTAACAATTAATCAAATTACTTTATTAAATTAAACTGAATTCGTCAATTATATTCAAAACGTATTTTACTATAAATAATGAAATTTATTTTACTCAATATTTTGATTTTAATAAAAATGTGAAATGATCGTTTTTGTTATTTAGAGTGGAAAATGATTTTCTTTGTTTCTAAAAATAGTGAAAATAATGACGATTTTATGGATAATAAAAAATAACAGGTAGATAAAATAAATTTTAGAATTATAAAGAGGTCATACACTTTTTTGTTTCAATTTAACATCAAAAAATTATTTTTTCATATAACCACACCAAAAATATATTAAATTAAAATTTCTTAGGTAAAAATTGCATTTTTTATTGAGGGCAATGACGAATTAATAAGTAGAGTTTATGTTTAATAAAAAGGTACAAATCAAAAACATATTTTAAAATCTGAGATAAATATTAAAAATTGTGATATAAAAAACATTTAGAAATGCTCATAATTAATTTAGTTCATTTTTAGAGCCAACAAACATTGAAAACATCTTTAGTACAACATCTAACCGTGTTTCAGATTAATTAACTCTAACATTATTTGTAACCATCTGTTTATTTTGTTTTGAAAAATGCGCTTGAAAATACTTATTATAATTTGAGACATTATATTTCAAAACAAAACAAATGTAATATAATAATTTTTAATTTAAATCGTTATATTTTTGATAATTAAAATATGATAACAATGGTTATATTATTTCGATTTTATCTATCAGACATATTCTTATAATAATAACAACTTCAATTTGAAACTTATTATGTCAAGTAACATTGTTTTGAAAATATTAATTGAATAATTATGACATAAAACGCATATTTTTACTAGACAATATTTTTTATTATATGATAATAATTTTTATTTGAAATAAGTACAAAAACAATAATTAAATTTCACTTACATACAATCTACTTTTTTCATTACATTAATTGATAAGAATAGTCGTTAATTTTAAAATGATATACAATAGTAAATGATAATCAATTTTTTTAAACAATAAGCGCCAATCCTTTTTATAATGTGCATCAAATAATAATACAAATTTGTTTGTCGAATCTAAAATAATATTTTGTTATTTTTATGTTGTTATCACTGAGCTTCCGATGAAATAAAAATATTTTTCATCAAACACGTTTATATTTATTAAAAAACAAAAGCAACATTTGCAGCGATCTTCCTTTTTTCAATTATAGAACAGAACTCATAATATCTTAAAATTATTGTGTACACATCACCACATTTCTTTGCTTTTTAAGATAAAAACCCATTTTATTACAACAACATTACGAAAAATAATCTTCTTTTACTCTTATTAAAAATAAATAACAAAATATATTAAAAAAGAGTATAATAGTTATTTACACACAAATTTAAAAAGATGTTTACACGTTTTAATAAAAAAATGATAAATTCATAAAAATATGTTTAATTATATTTGAACACAAAATCATTATTATAATTACCATTTTATTACAAAAAAATAAATCACTCACAATTACAAGAAAAATAAAAATGTCATTATTTCTTTTCATAAAAAATATTTGTACATTTTTGAGAAAATAAAAATGTATTATTTAAAATAATCTTTTTAATTAATAACACAGTGTAATGAATTATAAAGAATTCATTGTTGAATTTAACGGAAAGAAATTGTGCAGCATTTGTCGTAAAGAAACTGATGATATTAAAAGCCACGCAAATAGAATTCACAAACAATTTATAAACATGTTTAAAGAAGATCATCAGACTTTTTTGTGTATTAAACAACGTATCTTTGAATCATCACGAAACGAAAACATGTTACCAATTTTAGAACTTCCCCATCAAAATACATTTTTTAATTATGAGTTTTGGCATCCAACTATACCATTAATAAGTAAAAAAGAATTGATTAATTTTGACACAAAATTTCATACAATAACTCCATTAAATGAATGGGTTTTAGCGAAAAAAGAATTTAAATATTCTGTAGCAAAAATCATTTCAAAGAAAATGTTGCCTGTTGGAATGGGAAGTGTAATTTCAGAGTCATTGAGTTGTTTGTTAAAAAAAATGAATTATAAAAACCCACAATTTGATGTTTTGTGCACATTTATTAGTGAGCTGAAATTAGGAGAAAAGGCGATGAGAAATTCCAAAATAGTTTTGAAAAACAAAACTATTTTGGAAATAAATAATTCAGAGTGTGTTGGTGTTCAATTTGATGAAACGACAGATTGTGCTTCAAAATCACAACTCATTGTTTTTGTTAGAATTGTAAATTCAGATTTGGTCGTACATGACACCTTTTTAACAATTATCCACAATAAAAACCATAATAATTCTGCAATTTCAACAAAAAGTGCAATTATTGATTATTTTGAACAAGAACATATAGATTTAACAAAAATAACAAATTTGACAACTGACTCGTGTATAACTATGGAAAAAACTAAAACGATTTTAGTTGATAATTTAATTGATTTGGGCGTGAAAGTAGTTTTTAGAATCAAATGTGCATTACATCAAGAAAATTTATGTGCAGCAGTATTAAAAAAATGTCATGTTATTGAAACCGACAATTTGTTTTTATGTTGGGTATTTGGAAGTCCAAAAATTAAAGATACCATGAACACATTTTTTAGAACTCAAAATGCACCTTGTCAATCAATTTTGGGTTATTCAATCACAAGGTGGATCACTCGCGCGACTTCATTAGAAATCATTTTTTTAAATTATTCATGTATAATATCTTACATTAATATATTCTACCCCAAAAACAAAAAATCAATAATAATTGTTGAAAAAATGAGTTCTGAACAATTTTATATTGATTTGGCTTTTTTGGTTGATATTTTAAAACAATTTTCATCAATTTGTAAACTTCTCCAAACAAACACTCTTGAAATTTTGGATTGTTTGGGAATATTAAGACAACTTAATTGTTTTGTAAACTTTGTAAACAATACCGAGATAAAAGTTATATAAATTCGATGTATTTTCCTTATTATATTCAGTGTGTAAAAGACTTCTTTA
>NW_004443626.1:19461-24133 GCF_000330505.1 Entamoeba invadens IP1 | reverse complement strand
TGAACGTAACATCGTAATTTATGATGAAAGGTTTAACATTGGTTATTCTATTCAGAAAATTGTAGATAAACAAACTTTGAAAATAACAACAACCGAAATTTTTGATAAAAATGTCACGTTAAAATTAATGGGTGAGCTTGTGGCGTTTTATGCATTACCATTTTTGACTACAAAAAAAATACATAGGTTTGGAATTTAACAAAAACGATTTTCCTTATTTATATCGAATTTGTGCTGTGATAAAATCAATATTCCCAACTTCTGTCCTTTCAGAATGTGGGTTTTCAACAATGGCAAATATAAAAACAAAATATAGAAACAAAATGTTAAACGACTACCTCGAAGCACAAATAAGAATCACATTGTGTGGTGATTTTGACATTTGTGAAATTGTTAAAAAAATACAAATTAAAAAGTATAGATAAATGTAATATCAATGATTTAAATGTATTGGAAATTTTGGAAAACGAGTTCAAATAATGCATAATGTATCTCTGCTAAAGTATGAATTATGTTAATGATATTATTAATTGTAGTTAATATCATTTTGAAACAAATGTTTAATTGTTGCTTTAAATATTTATGTTTAGTGTTGTTTTATTATTTTTGGCGTTTATTTGATTAAAATCGGTTTAATAATAATAAACACAAATAATTAATTTAAAATATAAAAAATAATGTTTTTTAATAATGTAGTTAAACTTTTATATAAATGATAAATATAATATTTTATGTACAAATAATTTAAAACTCAATTCTTTATGAATAACATTTTTGGGACAAAAGTTTATTATTTTCAATAAAACAAAAAAACAATTCGTACAATTGGTTTTATATTTTTATTTAACCAAAGATTATTGGTATTTAGCTGTTTGTTTATTTTTTTACAGTTTTTGAACTGTTTTTGTTGGATTATTATTATTTCAAAAAAAAAACAAATAGACAAAAAATAATTTACTTAACAACTTGAAAATAATGCAACTAAGTTACAGTTCTCAAAAAATTTGCACGTTTGTTCAAAAGGAAGATCGCTGGTTATTAATATTAAAACAAAGGAAGTTTAATACTTATTACCCCTTCGAACAAAAAAGTATTAAATGGGTATATTCAGCATTCATGGTTAACATTACAGTACATTTAATTATATTAATATAATTGAAATCAAGAAAATCAAGTCGAAGTAATTGAAAAATGGATTATGTTTTTTTGTCTATCTGTAAATATATACAAATGATGATTATTTTATGATGATTTTTATCAAGTAAAGTTGGATTTTAAAGTTATCTACAATAAAAATAAAATAATGTATTTCAACTAAATTAATAATTATTATTAATAATTGCAAAAACTTTATTTAAAAAAAACTTTTTATAATGTTATTACAGCATTTGATTAAATGTTACTTTGTAAATACTAAATTCTCATTAAAATAAACAACAATAATACAACATGTTTTTGTAATGTAAATACATGTAATAACACTGATTATAAATTAAATCAAAAAATAATTATTATTGCAATGAACAATTTTAACACAGAATTAAAACTTACATACTTATATCCAATATAATATAAAAATTGATTTCTTGTTGAATAGTGATACAAATGGATAAAACACTTACAAAGATATTATTATACAAATCTATCAATTTTAATATTAAAACAAAGTTGTTATTTTTTTAGTTTGCTTATTAATAAATTTTTAATATAATACTGGTGATTCCGGAATCGGTTCGGGAACCGCCATGTTCCGGAATCAAAAGTTTGGGAATATTTTTTTTATGAAGTTCGGGAACCAGTGTGTTCGGGAACTTATTGGTTCGGGAACACACCAATTTTAAGTTTGGGAATCAGGATGTTCCCGAACCGAGGTTAAAAATATTCCCGAATATTTTTTGATTCCGGAATCGGTTCGGGAATTTGATAAAAAAAATAAAATTCCCCAAATATTTTTTTATTGATTCCTGAAACTTCTGATTCGGGAATCAAAAATATTTCCCAAATGTTTCAAGAAAAGCCGATTCCGGAATCGGTTTCGACTACACTATTATTAATCAATGATAATAAAAATTATTTATAGATAATAATTTTTAGAATAATAATAATATTTTATTATAATCAATTTATTAATTATTAATTAAAATAAATTAATAAATCCATCTCATTTTTAAGTTTTTACATTTATTATTTTTAAATAAATTATAAATTAAATATTGTTCATTTCAACTAAAAACACTGATAAAACAAAGAAATGGAAGAAGAAAAGCTCAAATTAACATCTCTGATCACCAAACTTTTTAACGACCCAAAAGAAAAACCAACTGAATTAGTCATAAAAGGTGAAAAACAAAACGAAATGCCCCTCCAAGAGCAAATTAAAGAAGCAGAAAAGGCATTTGAAATACTCGATGAAGATTATCAGAAAAAGTTGCATTTGAGAACGGAGCGGCAGTCACTTTTGCAAGATGTTCTGTTATTAACAGCAATAACAAAACAACACACTAAAGATATACCAACAAACAAAAAAGAATTGGACAATTCTATCGACACATTGAATAAACTTTACACAGAAGACTTTAGAATTAAAAGAAAAAACTTGAAGACGATTTTCAAGTTGAACTTTCAAAAATAGAAAAAATCAAAAACGAACGTGCAAAAATGGAACAAAATTTTAATTTTGGTCTTGAAAATGGTGAACGTAAAAAACTCGAGGAATTGTCAAAAATGAAAATTTCCAATAACGTTTTCAATTCAATTAAAGATGATTGGTCTAAAGATACATCTGTGTTTGATGACAAAATAAAAGGAAATTCCAATTATCTTTTTTTTTGATTGAAGATGAATAAAAGAATAAGTTTGGAGGAGTGTATTACAGTTGGGGATTTTATCGTGAAATAGGTTATATAATGGAAGAATCATTCATCTTCTCGCTAATGCGAAATGGGATATATAACCCTCAAAAATTCGGGTTACAAGAAGGACAAATTGACAATTCTATTATAACTTGTGCTAAAGACAATTCATATTTATTTAAGTTTGGAAAACATGATGATGTTAATAATAACAGTGACATTGCTGTTGCAAAATGTGGTTTAAATTTAAGCAAATGTACTCCAAGTAGTTACATAACTCGAAGTGGAGATCTCATTGATGGCCAAACATTTATACCAAAAAGTGTTCGTGTTTTCGAACTCAGTTATTAATTCATTTTTTTTTAATAATTGAATTTAAATTTATATTTTTATTTCAAAACAATCAAAATACAACATAAAAATTGATGAGAATATAAAAAGTACAACATTAAAACTAATAAAATAGTTTATAAAAGTTATTCAAATAAAATAATCTAAAATGAGTTATTTAACTGTTACTATTCAAAGATTGTTTCACTTTGTGTTGTTAAAATTTTTTAAACTATTATTAATAACATTCGAAGACTAGAAAGCTGAAACCAATTGTCCCAACAAGGTAAAGACACATTGTTCTTCTTCTTTTTACATCTTGTGGTCGTTTCAAATATTCTTTTGATCAAGGCTGTCACAACAGAGTTGAAGTAAAAACAATGACAATGCAAAACTTATTCAATGCAAAAATGAAATTTAAATGTAAAAGACTTTACCTGTCGATCAACAGTAGAAGTAGATTGAGTTGAGTGTTTCATTGTATCTCTTGGTAATATAGTTTTATTCAAATCAACAAGAGAGTATATAAAAAGCAGAATTGCTTTACATATGATGCCACACACAAAGAAAAAAAACAGAGATTAATGCATTGTTGGAATCTAACAATAAAAATTATTTTTTGAAAATGTCCACATAAAGTGTTCATCATTTTAGTTATTGATTTTTACTGTTATGAATTTTATCTTATGAAAAGCAAAAATTGAGTAAAGCTCTTACAGAAAAATGATTTTGCAAAAAAAAACTGTAAAATAAAACGATTTTTCTTCTGACCAATTGTTTTCATCCAATTTGATAGTAACTTTCTGACACTGAAATTTCATCTTTTTTAATGTTTAAATTGGTATCACGGAATTTTGATAATTTTAAATATGTAATTCAACTGATTGCAAAAAGACGGTTTCACATTAAAAAGCCAAAATATCACAAATAGAAATAAATAACACTTTTGTGTATATCCTTTTTGGGAATGTTGCAATTAGGTATTTCTATAAAATTGAAGTCGACAAAAAACAGAAAACAACTTCAAATTTATTAACTTTGACACTTTTTATCTCTGATAAATTGCAAAAACAGCTTTTGGCTTAAACTTTTATGTTTTAAATCCAAATATTACATTTATAAATAACAAATATGTTATCCACAATTGAAATTTAATATTAACACAATCATTGACATGATTGTAAATAACATAATCAGTTGTGTATCGCCAATAACGTTTGAAGGTTATATGTTTTACTTTTAATCTTTCAATCATTTTAGTACAGAATAATATTTGTTATGTATTTTAAAATGTTCCATTGTGTATTTTTTCAAAATGAACGACTTTTTAAAGCAAGACTATAATTATTAAAACCGACTTTACAATATATGATAGTATATTTAACTAACACAATAAAATTTGTATTTATAATTACATAGTGGAAGAACTAAACACTATTAATTAGGATATGACCAATCAGAAAACAATAAAATAACTGTTTTTATATTTT
>NW_004443626.1:13756-19361 GCF_000330505.1 Entamoeba invadens IP1 | reverse complement strand
TACAATAACAACTTCTACATTTATTATAAAAACTATTTTAAAGTAATAGTATATTATTGATTGAGTTTGTAATGAACTATTCTATAAATAGTATGAACATATTGTTTTTATTAATAAACACCAACAAAAAATCAATTAATTTGCATTTAATTTTGTTCAAAAGTTGGGTTTTTAGTTTAACATAAAGGAAATGAACCTTAATTGATCGTGTTGTATTTTTAATTTTAAATATAGTATTTATTATAATAATTATTTATAATGTATAGTTCAAGTTCTTGATATGTTCAAACACAGTTGAACCTAAACCAAAATGTTTAATCGAGTGTTTTAAACAAGAAAGTATATTTTTAATAATTAAAACACCTTTACTATATATAGTATCAATATCTCAACAATCCAAAGAATGAGTCATCCAAGTAAAAGCACATGCTACCAAGACAACAAACAAAAGAACACCAAATTGAAATAGGAGTCTACAAATTCTAAAAACTATTATGTCCACTCTTGTCTTAGTTATTTGGCAATGAAAAAAAATATTCTTTTATTGTCCTCAACAATATTATCCCTATAATAAAGTTTGTCAGAAATAGTTATTTGTACTGTTAACCTCATTTATCAATTATGATTTTTTATTTGATCATTTATATAGATAATAATCCAAAAAATAAATTATTGGTATAAAAAGATAATTTATTTATTTAATGATAATTTAATAATTTTTATTGTTTATTTTTATTTATTTTTTTGGTTAAATCACTTAAAATTTATTCTAAATAATTTAAACAGTTTTGGGACGGATTTTTAAATAATTGTCAAAAAGAGCAGTATTGGTTGTTGGCTAGTAATAAAAATATGTAAAAATAATTAAACTATCAATTGTTATATTTTGTTGTTAATAAACCATGATATTGAAATAAAAATGTGTCATCTATTTCATTTTAATTCATATATTCAATATTAAAAGTCTCATTAACTTTGTAGAAAGCGTCTCTCCTTACCACAGTTGATCGATTCATGTTTTTTACACATTTTAAGTGTGGACAACACGAAAAGGCTAACATATTGATCATCTTTACGTTTGCTCCCATCCAAACCTCTTTCAAATTTATTAATTTAGTTGCGATTTGATCTATTACAGTGACTTCGTCTGGTATTATTAAAACGCCATTACAATCAATTGAATTCATATCGATATAATAAAGCACGACATCTCCTTTAAACGTGTATTTATTTTTAATTACTTTGTATATGTAATAATTGACACTTCCTTCAAAAACAAAATTTGAAGGAATATTTGGAAATTCGATGTTTTTTATGTTGAAACATTTGTACAACACAGAACTATTTGTTATGTTTTGATTTATAAAAGTGACGGAGGTAAGTTTTTCGCATCGTTTAATTATAAGACTTGTATTCGGAACAATACAAAGTTCTTCAATTGTTGAATGTGTAAAAGTATGGTCATAATGTGTGTAACTTGCTGGAAACACAAGTTTCTTTAATTTTTCATTCTTTTTGAATGCGTTTATCGACATATTTGTGATTCCCTCTGGAATTGTCATTTGTTTGTATTTGTAATATTCAAAGTTTGCGTCTGAAATAATTGTTCGAAGGTTTTTGATATTTGAAGGAATTATTCCTTTGAACACATCGACGTCTTGTTGAGTGAAACAAAACTTATTAATTTCAAGATTCTTCGCATCTAACATTTTTTTCATCCAACACGCAGCCTTCACGTTAATTACTTTAGTGTTAATGGCATCGATTTTCTTCAGTCTAGTGTAATCATATAAATTGTTTATTGTAACACAACTATTCAGTGTTATTGCAGTAAGACGCGTCATGTTATATTGACTTCCAAAAGATATCACATGCGACAAATCAAGTCGTTTTAAGTCACATCCTGATAAAGCGTTGTATTCAATAGTTGTCACTGTGCTCGCCAGATTTATATCGGATAATCCTCTCTCGTTAACGTAAACATTTGATTGAATTTCGTCCGATAAAAAATCTGGTAAAATAAAGTTGTTATAGTCCTCCTTTATGGTTATGGTTTTGTGTTTTATATTAAGAAATGCTTTTGAGGAAGATGCCGTGATATCAAAATCAACACTTTTTACTCCAGGCGCCGTAACATTTTGAATTGATGTTACTTCATAAAATGCATTTTTCGCACTTTTTATTATGTTAGTTCCCAAAGTAATTGCACTTAGACTATTGCAGTGACAAAAACAGTAATCCCCAAACACTCTGATGTGTTCCAAATCAATTTCTTTGAGGTTCGCGCATAAGTAAAAGCATTTATCTGGAATTTCATATAAATTACTTGATAAAGTAATTGAAACTAACAAAGTGTTATATTCAAAACACGAAAGACCAAATTTTACGATGTTGGAACAGTCCATTGCAGTCAGTTTAGCATTTGTATCTTTAACTGCTTTGCCCAAAAAAATGTTTGCGTTTTTATAAGCACATCCATAGTATTGACTATCAAATCTAAAAGTTCTTAATGGACATATAACATGTTTACCTTGGTTTAATTTAATGCATTTGTGAAGAGGTGTGGGGTAGTGGACATAGTATTGGCGATATTTAGAAAGAAATTTATCTTTTTCTGTATAGAGATGAAGAGTCTCGACATTTGGAAAATACTTTTGTGTTATAAATGAGACTGAAATGGGATTAAAATGAAACATCGCTGGTATTTCTTCAAACTTTTTACATACAAAAACCATGTTGATATAATCAGAAATATTACTAAAGTATTTGGAAACGATCATCATTGAGTAGCGATCAAGCTGAACCACCATTTGTATATTATTAAAGTTTGTTTTTAATTTTATTAAATTAAAAACCATTGAGGTATTACTTTGATTGATAAAAAATCGTTTTATAAATCAATAATATTAATGCACCACTCTAATTACTACTTTAATAAAAATAAAAATTGTTAAAAGTGTGACCGAATGATATTTAAATAACCTAATATGTTATAAAGTCCAAAATGTTAAGAATAATTTAAATTCATTATGTTTTTATTTAATATTATACATTAATCATTAATTAAATAACAAAATTATGTTAAAAAGTTTGCATTCCATTTCTTGTGTATTTAAAATAACATTTTTTTTAAAATGTGTGACTTAAAAATGATGAGAAGATAACAAAAAATATTAATTTTAATAAAAATTTAACTACAGATTTGATCTTAAAAAAAGATTAATAATACTATTTAAAAACTTTTTGTAACAATGGTATATAGCAATAAAATTCAATTTAATAAACAATAACAATACACTCAACTGTGTCTATAAGTTGCAGTTTTAGTTGTAAAACTGGTTATTTATATGAATGGTCAATTATAAATATGTAACAAAAAGAGAAATTATTTTTTGAATATAAAACATTTTTAAATATTGAAACAAACTTTTTACAAAAAACTTCATTACACAAAATAAACCAAGTGTATATAAATAACATTATTACATTTTTAACAATTTTAAAGAAAAAACCTTTATATACATAACTCTACATTATTATAAAATATATGTTACAACTAATTTGTATAATCAAATTATGATTGACTTAATATATATAAAACATACAAAAAATGTGCAAACTTTATATATTTTATAAATGTTACATCAAACATGAACTGAAAATTACTATATTAAAACCAAATAATGTTTTTTTTAGAATAACTTTTAGTTTACAAATTTAAGTTTATATTCTTCCGTATACGTGTTATAATAATCATATTTCTGGTATTGGATAGGTTAAATTAAATTATAAATAGAAAAATTAAATGGAAGAAATACCAGAAATTAATTTTCATGAAAGTCTAAGTAGCAATCATATGCCTTACATAAACGGCTGCATATTCAAACCCGAATAAAAGGAAATATATTCAAATGTTCTTACAAATGTTGAAAAGTTATGATTGAATTTGTTAAAACTAAAATGGAAATTACAAATACATTTTAAATAATACATTTCACACACATGATTATGTCGATTATTTAAATGATTAATTCTGAATACGTTTAAAATAATCGGTTTAAAAAATTTCAAAAAAAGACAACAAAATAAATAGTAGTAAAGCAATACATTCAAGGAACAACTCGATAAATTTCTTTCAGTGAAAAAAATCAGAAAGGAAAAACAGCCATATTCTGCAACCAAAACACAAGACATAGAATTTTCAGTTATAGAAAAATAAATTACACTATATCAAGATGATGATATGATAATATTTGGCAAACAAGATTATGTTGAGTTTTTAAAAACCTTTCCAGTTTTGTTTTTTGATGGCACTTTTAGATTATGTCGTGTTTCTTTATTTAAATTAAAACCAATTAGAAACAATAACAAACAACTCTTTTTTATCAATTAGATACCATAAACTGTCTTATAAGTGGCGATTTTTCCCAATTGTTTTGGGGTGTTTCAAAGGAAAAAATATGAAATATATAATAATTTTTTAAATTTATAAAAAATGTTGTTGGTATTGATTTTTTAAACAGAGAAATGGTTGTTATGGGAGATTCCGAGTTGTGTTTTATGAAGAATTTGTTTCCAAAACAAGTCAAAGAAAAGTGTTGTCACTTTCATTATTGCAAAAAAATATATTTCAATGAGGTTCTTATTGTAGATTTAAACACTGTTATAAAAATAGAGACAAGTTCAAAAATGCAATTAGAAAATTGATGTCTTAACCATTTATGCTGGTTAGTATGATATACACAAATTTTTATGAATTAAAAGAAATTTATAAAGATGACGCCGACATTTGTGTTATTTATAAACACTTTGAAAATTATTACATAAACGGTGTTTTTAAGTTGATAATTGGTGTTTATTTGGTATCGAAGAACGCACAAACAATAATGCAGAAAGTTTTCACAGTTCTTTAAATAGGTCAGTATTAACAAAAACACCTAATATATACAAATTTGTTGACAATTTAAAAAAATATATAAAACGTGTTGACATTCATTATTTATCATAAACGAAAAATTTTCAATTAACAAGAAAAAAGAGTGTTGTTGTAATATAAAATATCACAATTGAACAACTTACTATTGAATTGATAAATGGAATGGATCAACTTGAGTTTTTCGAAAAAGTATTTGTTATCATTAGTGCTTCAAAAATACATACACTTCTCAATTGTGATACTGATACCATTATTGAAGAAATATTAAAAGAAAACGACATTGTAGAGAGGCTTAAATCTTAAACAAACATGAACAACAAAGCCGTAAGCGCGTTTGAAAAAGTTTTTGAAATAGATTTTATATCAAAATATTGATTAGATATGTTATAAACGAAAATGAATATACTTCAACAACTGAAAAAAACAAAACCTATCCACAAAAAGAAAACAAGAAAAGGATACGGACCATAATAAAAAAGATAAATATTCAATTAATTTAAAAGAACTTAAAACACATATTTAATTTCATACAGTTAAATTCGTTTATTTGTAGGTTTTCTTGCATAAAAGCAGTTCATTTGTAAGTTTTTCTTAGAATTAGAAAGAATATTCTTTGATTTATATTATGTATCAAAAATTTATAAAAATAACCATAATAGTAGTTTTAGC
>NW_004443626.1:9771-13656 GCF_000330505.1 Entamoeba invadens IP1 | reverse complement strand
GCAAATCTTTGTGAAGACCCTCACTGGAAAGACCATCACATTAGAAGTCGAGCCAAACGACTCAATTGTCATCATTTAGGCAAAAATCCAAGAAAAGGAAGGTATTCCACCAGATCAACAAAGACTCATCTTCGCTGGGAAGCAACTTGAAGAGGGAAAGACGTTGTCGGACTACAACATCCAAAAGGAGTCCACTCTCCACCTTGTCTTGAGATTAAGAGGTGGCTTTTAAATTCATTCGTTTCTTAGATTAGTATGGATTTGTAATTCATTACTTCGTTAATTTTGTTTGGTTATAACACGCGATAATATTTTTTATTTAATATGTTTTGTAACAATATATTGCTTTCATAATAACATGATTTGATTTGTATAAAAGCGATCTATGTTGTTGAAATTGTTGATATTTTTCATAAATATGATGTATTTAACAAACAACATAGCAAAAATAATAATGTTATTGTTACAACTTCAACAATTCATTTGTTTATTTGAATAAACCAAATTATGAACAATTATAAATAAACTTTTATTTTACATGTTATTATTTTTTAATTTTTCGTTTATAGATAAAATACCATATTTATCATCGATCGAACACACAAGAGTATTAAATAATAAATAGACTTGTATATTAGAACAACAACATAATGAATATGTAAAATTTATTGATGTTTATTTTTTTTGCCAACAAGAATTTAATAATTTCATTTATTTTTTTGATTTGTATTTTTATTAGTTTTTTATTTAAAAACGCATTTTTTGGCGTCTAGTGCATTTTTCCCAAGAAAAAAAATATTGTTGGCAGATTAACACAACAAAGTTGTTAAAATTCAATGAAACATTTTTTGTTGTAATTATTAAACCATTAATAATTTAAAAAATAATAAAAAATAACAGTAATAACTACATTACATTCAACTCTTATTATTTTAATTATAATAGTTCATCAAATAATAAAAAAAATCAAGTGAATTTGTTCTTGACGACTGCATCAAAGTTAAAATTCTGATTATTTCTTTTTTAAAAAACTTGTTTACTTTTTATTATTAAATTATAATATATATAAATTATAACAAATAAAAAAATTATAAATGATTTTATAATGTTTTTCAACTACATAAGTTATATAATAAATTATAAAGTAATGGTCTTTATTGAATTTCTTGTTGTTGTTTTGACGAGTGGATATCAATGCGACTGCACACAAATTAATTCCAGCATTGATAATGGATTCAGCACTGTTAATTGTTTATTTATTCCAAACACACGCTCATACTGTTTTAACAACTATTTCAATTTTTCTACCCGTGCATCAAAATGTGAAGATGTTTACATTCTTCAAAACATGGAATTTACAAACATCGGCGATAAATATTGGCAAAATATTAAATGCAACCACACTCTTTGAAAACGTCAGTTTAACCATTTCATGTCTTTTACATTTTAATAAAGTATTAAATTTGAGAGTGGTGCTATGATCAATGTTATTAACAATAAAACAATATTTGGTTTATTTTCTGAAGCGGGAAATCTTAATATTACAAATCCGGAACTGAACAAGCCAAGAATTATATTGTGGAACTCGACTTATATTCATCTTAACAAAAACATTACTGGAAGACCTGATTTCCAGATATTAAATCCAATTGGAAACACAAAATGTTTTGATGTGTTTTCCCTCAACAATCAAAATAATTTGGATGTTTATATAACAACAACTGATCACATTTCATCTTTGATGTTTGAGTATTCATACAACTTCACAGATGGGAAGGGGTATTTGATATCAAATAAAAAAATGATTCGATTCTGTCCAAATGGTATACAACTTGACATAAATGTCATCTGCACATTGAAGAAAGAAATGTACATCAATGACAGCCCAACAACAATGGAAAGTGCTTTCGACTATCCACATTGTCCTTGTAATTCAGACACCACTGTTAATTGCAAGTTAAAGTTTTCAGAGATGTATGATATGTATAATATGTATGATTTTGATATTTCAAATACGGAATTGCTTGTTGATAGAGATATCAAAGTCACAAATCTTAAAAGAGTGAAACGGGTAACAATCAATGATGACACCAAACTCGATATTACTGCTCACTTTGACAACATGATCTTTTCATTTTCATTTGGAGTGTTGACAAATGGGGTGTATGAAAATAAATATACAACTAATACATCGTTACATTATCACACATCTTCCAATACATTAATGTGCACAGGAAACTTTAAATACAGCATCTTTCTTGTTAAAGAATTTAGATACTTCCAAATAGAATGTCCAAGTACTATTGATGTTCTGAATTTGTATGAAAATACAAATGTTGTAATTTTGAAAAACACTTCTTTGTATCAAATAAACAAAATTCAATTTGGTCAATATGGCACAAGTTACATAGTGATGGATTATCCATCAAACAATAAAATACTTGAGGGATGTATTCTCATGGAAACAACAAAAGATAAAACAACGTGTTTGTTGTGTGGTGAAAGTTATCGACTCTTTGAAGGGGAATGTCTTCCTATTGATGAGAAATGTCAAATTTGGAATTTGAATGGCATTTGTACGATGTGTGTAAACAATTATGTTTTGGATGATGATCACGAGTGTGTATCTTCAGATAATTGCTCAATTGGAACAACCACAGAGTGTTACAAATGCCGAAACGGTTATATTCGGAACAACAACAACTGTTATAGAGAAGATAAGTGTGTTCTATCAAACGAATATTTGTGTTTACATTGCAGTGAAGGAAACACAGAAGCAAATTGTGAGGTGTGTGTTGACATAAATTGTCAGCTCTGTGAATCAGAGAAATGTATTTTGTGTAACATGGGATTTGTAATCAACTCTGTTGGAATATGTGAAATACAAAACAACGGGTTGACTGTTGGCGTCTCGACTATTTGGTGTAATGACACTTTTTACATTAAAGGTGAGAGTTGTAACAATTGTTCAAATAAATACGAACACTCTTATTTATGTGATAAAACACGTGTTGTTTCGTGCCAACCAAATTACAGACAAGACAATTGTGGACATTGCATAGCAATGGTGTGTACAAATACAACAACAATAGACCAAAACGGACTCTGCCAAACAGAAATAAACAGTTGTGTGTTCATCGTAAACAATAAATGTGTTGAATGTGAAAACAATTACATTTTTAATAATAACAAAAGTTGTGTTAAAACATCACAAAATAATAATTCAACAAATTGCATCTCATTTAACAAAAATGGGTGCGTTTCGTGTGCAGTCGGGTATTACCTTTTAAATGCTGAATGTAATTTATGTTCAGAGAATTGCACCAGTTGTGTAGAGAGTGACACGAAGTGTCTTTCATGCAAGTCTGGATTTTATCAAGGTGATAATTACACTTGTTTATCTAGCACAGACTTGTTGAATAAATGCAACAAAATATCAACAATAACAAGTGGGTGTTATCAATGCAAAGACGGGTATTACAGAATCGGTCTGAATTGCTATGAGTGTCTTTTGAATTGTTCAACATGCAACACAAAAGAAAAATGTTTGACTTGCAATTTGACAAATTACAAGACACAAAGTGGTAAGTGTTTGCCACAAAACAGTATTATTGGCTGTGCTGTCGAAGTCACACAAAATGGGTGTAACAGGTGTCAAGATGGGTATTACACAGTCAATTACAATGAATGTGAAAGGTGTAATGACAACTGCACAACATGCACACAACCCGAAAAATGTTCATCCTGTTTTAAAGACATGGTTTTATATGAAAGTGGACTTTGCTATGACATTTCATATGTATTACAGTGTATTGAAATTTCAAACTCAAAATGCTCCAAATGCACATTCTGGCACACACCAAATGATAACGGCACATTTTGTGA
>NW_004443626.1:8216-9671 GCF_000330505.1 Entamoeba invadens IP1 | reverse complement strand
TTGTGAACAAAACAGAAATATCATTTGGTCAGGACGTTGATGTCAACACACAACAAAGAGAACTTTTATGTGTTGGGAACATATCAAAGCACAGCATGAAAATTCAAATCACGACTAAAAGTGCAACAGTCGAGAAATATCTACTTGAGTCAAATCCGAAGATAATAGTGTTGCCAAATGGTGAGGCGTGTGAATTTGAGATACTACTGACTTTGAAATGCATAACTAAAATGGATGAGTGCGTTGTGTTGGTCGCAAACTCATTCACAAAAAGAAAACCCATTTTAAAAGAAATTAAAATAACAGCAACTTCAAAACTGACGACAAGACTTGATCCAGACGAGTTGGTAGAAGACAAGAAACTTGGGGAAGGCTCGTTTGGTATTGTTTTTAAAGGAATGTTCAAAGGAAATAGTGTTGCAATAAAGAAGATGAAAATCAACACTGGAGACGATTCTCAAAAAATAGAGTTTGAGAAGGAAGTTGAGATGTTGGACAAATTTCGAAGTGAGTATATAGTCCACTTTTATGGCGCCGTGTTTGTGCCAAGCAAGACGTGTATGGTCACCGAATTTGCACAATATGGGAGTTTACAAGACTTGATGAAACACAAAACAAGTGAAGAAGTTGACATGAAACTTCGAGTTAAATATATGATAGATGCGGCTAAAGGTATTTCATATTTACATGAAAATGGGATATTACACAGAGACATTAAACCCGACAACATTTTAATATTTTCACTTGATATCAACGAAAAAGTGAATGGTAAGTTGACCGACTTTGGAAGTCCAAGAAATGTGAATATGATGATGACTAACATGACATTAACCAAGGGAATTGGTACACCAGTTTACATGGCGCCTGAAGTGCTAAACAAAGAACACTACAAGAAACCAGCTGATGTCTATTCTTTGGCAATAACCATGTATGAAGTATTTGGGTGGAGCAATACTTATCCAATAGAAACATTCAAATTTCCATGGAAAATAGCCGAGTTTGTGATGTCTGGAAAACGACTCCAAAGAAAAGAAAATATACCAGAGAAGTTATACCAAATAATAGAAAAATGCTGGAAACAAAATCCGAAGGAGAGAACGACTATCATAGATTTGATTGAATTAATTCAAAAAGAATATAACATTTTATAATTAATCAACATATTGTTTAACACTTGTGACGTTTTATTAGTAAAGATTAAACCACTCACTAATTTTTAAATTATTGGTTTTCTGTTATTTAACTAGTTTAATAAAAATAGAATAACATTTTAAATACATAAACTTTTATTAATGCATTTTTTAATTTATAATTTATCATTCAACTCTTAAAATTGTATTTTAGACAAATTATACAACAAATGAAATGAACATTCTTGAATTTAACTTTTGATTTTGAGTATGTTTGAATCCATCAAACAGCAAAATTATAACGAACAACACAAAATATATATCA
>NW_004443626.1:2141-8116 GCF_000330505.1 Entamoeba invadens IP1 | reverse complement strand
ATACAAAAATTATCTTGTTCATATAGTGTTTTTTGAATTAAACAACAATGAACGTTTTTAATACACTTTTAATGTATATAGCTACTTCATTTCAAAACAAAAGAAAGTCTTTTTCTACTGGCCTTTGGAAGAATAAGTCCGACCAATAAATCGAGAGTCTCCTCCTGATTTTCACTTTCAAGCCACGAAAGCATCCTTCCCAAACACAGAAACTGCAATCCCCCAAAGAAAGTTTTTCCGTCTTGGGGAGATGTACAACTTGTTAAGTTTATTGATGGTAGAGATATTTACATGTTGAGGAAATTAAAAGAGATGTTTCCAAAGTGTTCAAAACTAAGTTTGTCAAAATGAGATTTTTTTATCAAAAATAGAATGTTTATCACTTTTAAAACTTTTGAATTTTATTGGAAAAATAACAGATATGTCAGAAGTGTTGATCGGCAAGTTATAAATTGAGAGTTGCACAAATGCTGAGCACGACAAATTAAAATATAACACTCGTTATAACAGTTTATATAACTAGTCTTACCTCATTTTTTGATCTTAAAAACCTTGACACTTAAAATTGACATTTGGGGTTTTATCATAAGTTTAAACATTAAATTAAAATTGATTTTTTATTGCTTAAATTATGTCTTGACCATTTTATAATTAAGAACATTTTTTTATAAAATGTTGTTTATTGAGAATTGACAGTGACAAATTTTATTTAAAAAACAATTAAAGATAATACGCAGTTTGTCAGTATCAACACTTAACTTATTACATTCAACAATGTACTAAACAAGTGCAACATTTCCAAAAATAAATAAAAACCAATATTAATGTATATAACACTTTTAGTACTGTTTAAAAAACATCTAAGTTGTGTATGGTTTTTGATGTACAGGCAGTGAAGTGAAGGTATAAATTTTCAATTGAATACTAAAGGGATTCATGAGGATTGTTTATTTTTCTGAGGATGGTAAATATCTTAAACATAATTTCTTTCATTTTGGATTTTTTTGCCTAAGATCAAAAAAATATATTTTGAAACACATGATTTTATTTTAAAATGCTATTTATGGATTTTTTGAAAGATGATTCTTTCAGTTGATTTTTACAAAAAAATAATCTATTTCTATTTTTTGATTTACAACTAGACTAACCTTGGTTCATATAAAAACAATAAAAATTAATTTAATTTATCGAAAAAGTCAATTTTTTAATCAAAATCACAAAACAAATTAATCGAACAATTTTTAATCTTTTTTTCACAAAAAATACAATTTATAATAAATCAATTCATGATATTTCAAACAATAAAAATTGATAGCAAATAACATATTAATAATATATACTCTATACGATGACAATTAATGTATTTGCGCAAATTCAAAACGAGAGGTTTTGGATATCGATAAAACAACGATTGATAAATAAACAAATTTTCAAAATAAAATCATTTTTGTTTTAAACGGTTTTATTTATTTTTCAAAACATATACACACAAGAAATATATGTTATATTAATATTTTATACAATATCAATTCTCAATAAAAATGTGTTCAATTTATTAATTAATTTATATATTATTTGGTGTTTTTGTCGTGTTTTGACGATTTTTGATATAATCAATTAACAAAACTCACTTTTATCAATTCTTTGAAAATATAATTTATTTATAGAATTTTAAATCAATAATGGCAGTGCTATAAATATCTCTGAGGATGGTAAGTCGTGTAACAAACAGACATTATCAACACGGACTTAAACATCTAAAAAGTGAAATGACGTGTTCCCATATTCAAAAATAGTAACTTACTCAATATACATTTCAGATAGATGTAAAAGTGATAACTTTCTATTTCTGTCATCCTCAAAAAATAATTGCCATCCTCAGAACTGTAAATATGTTTAAAACATAAGTTAATATCAAAATGAAACAATCATATTAAAATATACACAATATGATTAACTTTGTTATTATAATATATTTGAATAATTGCATAAATTACAAAATTATTAATAAATTTGTTATTTTTAAATCACATTTTTAGAAAATCAGTGTTTTCGACTTTTTCAATTTTCATTTTGATAAAAAAACAATTATCAATTTAAACGTAAATTTCAATTATTATGTTATAAAGACGGATTCGGAAATAATTTCAATAAGTATATAATCATAATATGAACAAGTTTAATACACACTTTGTTATTTCCCGTCTCAAGTTCGCGAGATATATTTATTGTTTTTGTTCATCAATTATTGTGGCGATTTTTTGATTGTATTTAATTTTTTGGCATTTATGACAAATTATTACCATTATTTGAAATTCGAACTTTGACTCGAAATATTAAGTGTAAATTATAACTTGAGTTATGAAAGTAGGCCTTATGAAAAACTGAACCTTATGGATTTGATTTTTGTATCCTCAAAAAAATATTTTTTAATAAGGATAGCTTTAATCCTGAGGATACACCTTATCCTCAAGAAACCCTTAAATAAAAGGGTTTTGAGAATAATTGAACAATTTTACGTCATATTTTTACTGTTTTTTCGGGTTTAATTTTTTGGTCAATAAAACTAAAAAAATAATTTGAAAAAATTTAGACCCATTTTTAGATTATTTTTAAATTCGACTTTGTTGAAAAAATAAGTTGAAAAATAAAATTGAACGAACTTAAAAAATAAATTGAAGTCTAAAGAAAAAAAAAGGCAAACACCAAGCATTGACTCTTGTTAAAAAAGAAAACAAAGACTAAACATTTTTGGTGTCATTTTACACGTTTGTTATTGTTGTTTTGTCATTGTTTAGCCACTTATTACATAAATATTCAAAGATTAAATTTTATTACATCATCTTTAAGATCTTTAATTAATGGTAAGTTGCGAGTGTGGTTATTGGCTATTGGGCGAGCTGGCAAAAACAAACACGCTTATCATCTGTTTGAGTTGTGATGAAGCAGGATTTGTGAAGTTTGCTTTGTTGCCAAGTTAAGTGATGGTTTTGTATTGGTTTATTCGCTTCTTGGTTTATGTGTGATTGTTGTCTTTCTATAGTTTATAAATGATTAAAATAACTATAAAATATAATTTCCAAACAAACAAAATGGTAACAAGATAATCAAAATGTCAATATTTATTATAATAAAAAGGACAAATTCGGCTTGTTAAATAAGGGTTTTATTGAGAATGACAATTTCAGCCAATCAAAATAAAATATTTCTGGACAAAAAAACCCTTTTATTTAGCAATCAATTGAAAATTTATACCTTCACTTCACTGCCTGTATTTAAAAAAATCAATAATATTTGTTTACAATGTATATTTTTAATTTAAACATTTAATGAGACAACTTAACCCTTCAAAAACAAAAAAACAAAATTTGTAAAAAACAAAAATCTTAGTCAATTGTAATGTAAATGTGACCTTTTTTTTCTTTAATTTTTTCAAAAAAAGCTAGACACCCTGAAACGACGGCTCTAGTATATTTTTATAGTAAATTGTTATAAATTATAGTAAAAAAAGTGAATTTTTTGTTGAAGTTGGGATGAACAAAGGTTCACTTTTTTGTTTGATCTTTTTGAAACAAGTCATGGTTCAATGGAAAAGTCAGATCAAAATTTTATTGAGATGTCTACAAATTATAACAATAATAAAATAAATTATGAAATATAACAAAGAGATAATTGCATCATAAAACATACTGGTCTGGAATATTCAAAATCAATTGCATCATAAAATAGCAAAGAAAAAATAATAAAGCATAGACTTTGAGGTGTCTTGAAATTTCAATATGCAATTGATCTCAAAAACAATTACAAGGGAAATTAAATAGATTTTTTGTAAACTTTGAAAAATACAATAATTAAAAAAATTGGGTTTTACTATTTTTTTGTAAAAGAAATAAAATAAGACGAAAAGACAATTTTGTTTGTTCCGACTTCGAAAAATAAATCTTAAAGAAATTACATGTAAAATAAACAAAAAATAAGTAAAATACATTTTCAAAAGTATCAAAAATCGCAAAATCGAGAAAATTTATAAAATCAACTTTAACAATAAAATAGTCGCGTTTAAATAAACTTTGATTACCACGAGGTTTTGTGATCATTCATTGAATTTCACGTCGTGCCACTGTCGAGGAAGCAAGATATGAATTCATTGTTTGTAATTTGAATATTTTTATCATTTTCAAACAAAAACAAAAGGCAAAACGTGTTTTATGCTTTCTATTTAGAATATAAAGATTTGTATTTGGTAAATAATTGTTTATTTTGCAGCCACTGTTTATTCATTTTCAAATTATGCATTTTTGAGCAACAAACAAAAAACTTATTGTAAATGTCTAGAAATAATCAAAAACAAAAAAAACACAAGTGTAAAGACAACACAACTTAAACCAACGACAACATTCTAAACAATAAATTATAATAAAAAAATAAATATATTATTAAAATTAATAATGTTATTTATAATAGTTTTATAATTATGATTGTTATACATTATAGTAACAATTAACAGACATAATTTTGATACAATAACACATAAACAAATAAATTTTTACTGCAACTTGATGTCATCGACGTGATAAGTGATTACATTGATATAACAATGTTGTGTAATTAAAACTATAATGTAATTTTATGCATAAATATAACAAAAATGGTATAATCACTCCTTTTATAATGTTATCATTATTAAAGATACACGGGGTTTTGTTATAATATGCGTTTAAACTAAAAAATAAAGTTTAAATTAAAACAAAACAAATAAGCATTCAATTTATATAAACAGAAACACAGTAGTTTAGTGAATGATCAATAAAATGATTATATGTGATATACTAGATGTAGTTGTTATATAGATAACAATTTAAATTATTTAGAAGTTAAAATTGTTACAAACTTTATTTATAATATTATTTTACCATTAATTATATCGAGTCTAAAATAATAATATAATAATAATAAAATAATAAATCATTTTTATTAACAAAAATATAATAAAAAGTATTGTTTTAAACAAAAAAATGAAAGTATTTTTATTAATAATTTTTGTTTTAAAAGGATAATTTTTGAATAATATTTTAAGTTAACAACTATCTGTTATTTCAAGACAATAAATCAATAAGAAATAGGCAAACAATTGTCATTTATAATATTATTAACAATTATAGTGAAAATATTAGATAATTTATAATGTATTGTTTATTCGATTGATTTTGTAACGAATTGTGTTTTGTGTTTTAAATAGGCGTTTTTGTTTTGGAAATTAAAAAATAAATAAAGTAAGGTTGCCCCGTTTTGTTTATTTTTTTTAATAACGCAAAACATTTTTATTTATTTTTAATTAATGAATACTATTTTAACAAATTAAATTCAAAAAACATTTTGGTGTTTTTATTTGGAGATTGCCAAATAATAAAATGGTTTAAATTAATAAAAAGTAATAATAAAAGTCTCACATAAAACAACATCACTTGTTATAACAAAAAAGTTAATAATACTACAAAGAAAATACTTGACATAAATTTGAATAAACACGACAATTAAGTAAATTAATTCAAAATTTGTTATAAATATATTTATAGTTCAATTAATACGAAATTAAAATTGACAATATAAACTGTAGTTCAAAAGTCTGTACTGTCATATTTTTAAAACTTCCTAAAGTCCCGTTTTTTATTTTTTATTTTTGCTAAAAACAAAAACAAAAAATCGGAAGTACAGACTTAATTTTAAAAAATACCAATATTGTTCAATTATTTTTGTACAACTTCGGGAATTTATCGGAATATTAGCCAGCCTTTTCCAAAAAACCCGATCCTGTTATTTGATTTGACCACAACTCGATACTTCACAACACAAACTCAACGTTGTTGGTCAAATCATACAACGATAAACACGTTAATAAATTGGGATGTCGTTGTTTGTGTCAATTTGTAACTAAATACCAGTTTCGTTAAAAAATAAATTTCAAATAAAAACAA
>NW_004443626.1:0-2041 GCF_000330505.1 Entamoeba invadens IP1 | reverse complement strand
ACTTTGGAAACTTTTGTCATTTATTTTATCAGCTTTTTATAATAAAATGCACTTTTGGGATCATTCACTTGTATTTAAAAAACAAAAATCCCGCTATTTCAAATTTTATATGGAATTTTTTAATGCTTAAAAATTCTTCAAGTAAAAAAATATTTTATTGAAGACTGTTTTTCTCTTTTTTACTTGGAAAAAATAAGTGAATTTATTACAAAAAAACTATTCCCAAAAATAATAAACAAAATAAATGCAAAAAATCGGGACACCCCAGTACAGACTTTTGAAAACCAGTTTACAATCACGGTCATATTTTTTATAACCCAATCACATTAATACGTGTTAAAAAAAATATGTAATATGATCATATAAATTAGAGTTATGATATGTCATGTTTAACATGTTTTAGAAGTATGTGTTTAAAAAATACACATCTCATCATTTTTTGTTTTTCTAATAAATTATTAGCTCATTATTACAATTGAAATGATGTTTGGTTTAACACCTTAAATAACATTGAACAAAATTCAAGTGGTCTAAAAATCGGGGAAATATCGAGTTTATTAAATTAATTTCCGTTTTTTAGAGTTTATATTTAGTGTTTAAACTATACACAAGCCAAAAAAGGAAAATCAGCCAAAATTTGATTAATATCCCAAGAAAAACAGGCCAAAACAAAAACAAGGGCGTTATTTTAAGTGTTAATACGCGTTTGATGTTTTGTTATTTTTGATTTTTCCCAAATATATTTATGAATAAGAAAATTCAAAAAAATGGTTCTACAAGTTTATAATGTGTTTTATTGGTCAAAACAAAGATTCAATTGCTTAAAGAAATTTCATTTTAAAAATAATAAGTTTTTTCTTTTTTTCTTATAACAATTTTTATGTTTTTTTTTGTTTTTAAAATTGTTATATGGGCTAGTGCAAGTGTGTTTCATGTCTTAATGTATATTTCTGAAAGAAATTCAATTTATTAAGAAATTATTCTAAAAGACTAAAACCCTCGTTCTAAACATATTATGTCAACGTGTCATTTATAATTAGTTTTTTTCGAAAATTAACAGGCGATTAAAAAAACACTGATGATTGTTTCAATAACAATGTATTATTAAACCATTAAAATATGATAATAAATAATTATTAAATGGTATATTTGTTGATTGCATTGCAAATATCGATTTGTAATACAATCAAATTATGTTCAAAAATACTGGTTTGGCAAAACCTTTAAGTTTTAACAAAACTACAAGAAAAAATTAATTATTTGGTATTATTTTAATCAAAAAGTTGTCATATTATATATAAATGCCTTGTAATTATTTTATGAAAAAACAATTCATCATTTAAAAATATTCCCATTTGGAGTTTATAAATTAATGACATTAATATAATATCTGGTAAAGTTTCAATTTATTTTATTGTCAGAGTGGTGAAAAAAATAATAATTTTTGTATTGTATAATATGTAATAAAATACTATTTTTTGTTTCTAAAAATTATTTATTTTACACAAACTAAAAAAATTTAAAAAAATTGTTGATGTTAAATAATTTTAATCCTGTATATTTAGACTAAAAATCCCATATAATTTAGTGATATTATACATAATATGATCCTATGTATAATACCCAAATAATGTGATTTGTTTCGTTTCAAGTTGAAAAATGGAACTTTCGATAATTGTTTTGTGTTATAAAATTGTGTTTTTTGTTTTTATTTCAAAAAACAGCCCGTTTAATTGTGTAATTTATTCATAATAATATTGGTAAATAAAAAATGTATTTGTTTGTTTCTTTATTTGAACAAATAAAATAGCATTTATTGACAATGTTTAACTATGTTTTTGTTAATTATTTTTAACATTGCGATATTAAAGGCATTTTTAAGTTACAGGATAGTTTTTGTTCTGTTTTACCAACATTTAAGATTGTTTTTTTATAATTCTATCAAAATCTATTAAATATTGTATATTCATTTTATAATAATTATATAATGATTAGATAATATCTTTGATTAATTATAATTATTTAAGGGTACCGAGCTCGA
>NW_004443628.1:43950-46526 GCF_000330505.1 Entamoeba invadens IP1 | reverse complement strand
ATAACGCAATATAAACCGTGTTGTTATAACCATGATAGACACAAAAACGAATGAATTAACAATTTTTTTTAATAAAATGATATGAGTGATTTGTATTTTATTGTATATAAAGACGACTTTGACATTCTATTTATTCAAGTAATTAAAAAACAAAGACGATAAATTTTCATTTCAAAAACAGTTTGAATATGTAAATAAAAATAAATAATGAAAACAAAGATGGTTGATTGTTGAAATGTTAATAAGAAGATTGTTATATCTCTGTATGTTTCAACAACTTACGGCCACAAGAGATTAATGATGTTTTGTTTTTTGTGGGTATTAATGTGTATATAATTATCAACGAGCCAAAAAACAAGAAAGTTACAGAGAAATTTAAAATTACTATTAAGTAAAGAAATTTGGTGTAGTTTATTTGCTATCGATAATATTGTATCATATTGTTAATAAAATAAAATATCACACATGTTTTTGTAATTATCACTTCAACAATAAAAAGTTTATTAATTTAATTAAGAAAAATTTATTGAAAATAATAATAATAATAATGAAAAATGCAAAAAAGTTGTTAAACAACTTTTTATCTTATGTGAATAATCAAACTAAATATTTATATATAAAATTCTAAAACAAAAGCAAGAAACAATATCATTTAATTGTCTTTTTAACTAGATTTATAATGTTGTTGTAGTTTATCGAGTACTGTAATACCAAATACTAATTTTACTTATATTTTTGGCTTGTTTTCTTTTGTTTTTAAATGTCAACACTAACGGAAAGTATTGTTGTTGTCATAATATAAAGTCAATATAACAATCATATGAAGTTGTTAAAAATATTGTAATTATATCATTTATTCGTGGTGGTAAAAAAGCGCAAATATTGGATTTTTAATTAAAATGCTAAATAATTTTGGCATTAAAGTTTTAAAGTAAAAATGTAATTATTAAAACTAAAATGCATTATAACAAAAAAAATATTTTTTTGTTCGATTTTTTGGCTTTGATTTTTTGGTTGTTATGGCAGATCTTTTAAATATTATCTCAGATCTCGAGATTTTGTAGATCACTATTAGTTGTAAAAATAAAACAATTAAAGCAAAGTATAATTATGTGTTGAAAAACAGGCAAACAGCAATTATTTTGTCAACGGTTGCGCACTTCACAATTGTACTTTTAAATTAAAGTAACATGACAAATGCTATAATCCAGAATACAATTGTGACAATCAATTATAATGTATTTAATAACACCACTAACAATTTAAAGAACTGTTTACAAAAAACACTTATTATTGTCACATAAAGTTTGTTTCAATTTAGAATAAAAATTGTAAATATATTTTTATAATAGTATTGTGTTGGATAATGGTTAACTCAACCAATAAATAACAGCGTTTTCAATTATTCACACAACAAATTAGTCAACACGATAAAAAATATTAAATTAATAATTTACTTATAAAGGGGTGGAAAAAACCGCTTCAGGAAAAAAACGCTTTTGATAATTTAATAGTAAAATGATAATATGATTATAGTTTTTTGTATAGTTTATTTTTTTCCTTTTCCTCGATTTGATTCAAAAAAACAAGGTTTACAAAAATATCTATTACTTTTTCAAAATGCCGATGTTTGTTATTGAAATTTGTGAATTATTTTTTATGTAAAGTAAAGGCCGGATTTGCCGAATGATAAAAGGAGGAACAAAAAAGATTGACTTCGAAACTGTTCTTTGAGGTCAAAATAACCAAAAAACATCTTAAAATTAATCACATTAAGTGAAAAAATAATGAACTTTTTATTAATATTTTTTCAATTTTTGCAGAATAAAAAACTCAAAAACACCAACCCGCGAGTGTACCTTTATTTCACACCCCCTTTCACTCCTTTATAATTTTTTCTCATTTTTTTAATCATCCATTAAACAAATACTCAACAGTCAAATCGATTACCTCTCGAGCAACATAGTAAATGTATAACCTAGCACATGTTTTTAATTCACCACTTTTCAATGTCTCTCAGCAAAGACAGATTGCACCTTTATTTCACACCCCTCTTGTTGGATTCCTCATTTGCTCATAAATGCATTTCAAAGCCAAACTGAAAAAAGCACTTTGGACTTACTCACCAACTGAATATGAGTGCATCCATTCCCAGCGGTTTTTCAAGTGCCTGTCAAGCAAGCGATAAATGACTCGTTATTTCGTTGTACTTGCTTTTTTGAAACTTTTTATAAAATAAACGAAGCAATTTATTAATATTGGTCAATAAAAACAATGTAAGACGGATAATTTTGTGTAAATTATCAGAAGAGGTAAAAGGGCGCTGCACATGTCCGTTAGAATTTCTCGTGTTTTTTAGCTTTTTTCACCAAAACCTCAATTATTTGAGGCAAATTGAAACTTTGGTTATAATTATGTGTAATTTTATCAGGAAATGGTAGTAAAGCGGTTTTTCCCGCTGTGCAGAGAAATGTTAAAAAAGACTGGGAGGATACTGTGGACGATCCGAAAGGTGGCAATCATTTCTGTATGGTGAATAAATTCAGTACATTGTGGTGTTTTTGTGTTATTCAATA
>NW_004443628.1:41162-43850 GCF_000330505.1 Entamoeba invadens IP1 | reverse complement strand
ATGGATGTCATGCAATTAAGGTTGACAATAAGAAAAATATAAGTCATCGTTTTTAACTATTTTATAATAGTAAATAAACTATTTTTAACCAGTTTTTTAAAAAAACGATTTTAGTTACATAAATGGTTAAATTATAATAATTAATAGTTTTTAAATATAATAATTTATAAATCTGAATTTATTTATCGCAACATATTTTATTTAAATTGATTAAAAATAATATTAACAAACAACAAATTTATTAATTAATAACAAAGTTATTTTTCATTTGATAATATACAAGTAAATTATAAAAACAATTCTTTAACTTTACTAACAATAAAAATTAAAAAAAGTTTTTTATCGCAACAAAACAAAGTAATTATAAAATTTTTAGATTAAAAAAACTCTTGTTAAATTTCGAAATAAAAATAATAATTAATCTATAAAATTTAACAATAATATAAAAAACAATATCAATAGCCTATTTAATAAACTCTTTTATAAACCTTTTTAAACAATGTCCCAACCTTCTTCCAAGCCCCCCTCAATTAAAGAAAGAATATAAAAAAGGTTCCGAAAAACATGAAAGTTTGAAAAATGATTAGTCCGAAAATTCCTGTAAGTCAAAAGGATGAACAATACTTAATTAATTGCCCTATTATTTTCAAAGCTTTCCAAGACCTTGAGATATAAATGAAAAGTAATCTTTTCCCATTATTAAAAAGAAAGTGCGGTTTTCATTAAATGATCTTTCTAATGTGCCAATTAATGAGTTTAAAGGAACTAAAAAATTAATTATAGTGACATTTGAGTATTTTTAAGGACTCATAAGGAATCGGGTGTAAATTCACAATTTTTAAAAAAAAATACGAAAAGAAGACAAAAACATAAAAAAAAATAAGAAAAAAAAGAAAACGACTTCTTTCAGACGAAGAAGTTCTAAAAATAGCAGAAGGAGTGAAGCAAACCAAAAAGCGAAACCAGAAGAAATTGGACTTTTCATGTTTGAAAATTTCGGCAAAACAATGGGAACAAGGCAATTAAATAAAGTCCTTAAATTAATCCCAGGAATTAAAACAAAAAAGGCCCAAGTTATGGAAACAAAACGAGCAGAGGTATCACAAACTGCCATCCTGCAGTATTACTCGGAATTAAAAAGAAAATTGGATGGATGCAGATTTGAGCTTGTTTTTAACTTAGATGAAGTTGGATTCGATGAATGGGTTGATTCAAGAACCCGAGTTGTCTACGTGTCAGTCGGCTCAGGAGAACAAGTTTTTAACGAAGTCGACAGAGATGGTTCTAGAACGAGTCTTTTGTGTTGTGGTTGTCTAGATGTTACAAAAATGATACCCCTTGTTGTTACAAAAAAACTCACCATCGAAGACAACCTAATTGTGGAACTCAAGAGTCGTGCTATTATTAGATACCAAAAATCAGGTGTTCTAAATACGGAATTATACACAATGTGGCTCAAACAAGTGTTTTTCCCGAATATTAAGGAAAAAAGAAACCGAATGAATGTGAGAGTTGATACGAAGGCGTATCTAATTATTGACGGCTTTTCGGGCCATTTCAGTGATGAAATTGAAGCATTATTTTGGGAAAATTGCGTTGAAATTATAAAAAAAGTTCCCCACACTTCCCATTTATGTCAGCCTATGGATCTGGGAATTTTCGGGAAACAAAAAACTTTCCTTGCGGACAAAAACAATTTGATTTTACCCAAAATTTCATTAAGTGAAAAAGAAAATGAAAAGTGTGACGAAAAGGTCCAAAGAAACGGGAAAATTCTCAAAATGAACTCACCCGAGTTCAAAAATGCATTGAAAAAATTTGCAAAGCTCTCAGAGGAAGACAAAATTAGGCAGCTTGTTTACTCATGGGAAGTAGTGTCTGATGGCGACACGATGACCAGCGCCTTTAAACAGGCTGGTATAATTTATGTGGTTCAACACCCATCAAAAGAAGAGTTGGAAAACATGAGACGTGTCAACCCAAACTTCAACACTGTAGACCTTCTTAAAGGTGTTGCAAAAGTTGACATGTCTCATGCCAGAAAGGTTTGCTCTTTTCTTGGTAAGGATCCAAAAAGAAAAGAAACCCAAACTGTTAGAGTCTCCATTGAAAAATTTTTTGATAGAGTACACAGACTCGATGTTGAAAAACTTATGAAAATCAAAAAGGATGAAAAGAACAAAATTTCAAATGAAAAGAAACCTCGAAAAGAAAAAAAATAACTTGGTTTTATTTTTTTTATTTTTTTAATTAAATTTTCTATTTAATATTAACTCGTTTTATCGCAATAAAAATTAGTAAAATATAAAATTTTAAAGTTCTAATAATCAAAAAATGGAGAAGGGTATAAAAGAGAACTTGTAAAGTGTAAATTACAAAATATAACGTTTAATGCGAAGTTAAACAATTTTTGTTTGTTTATTAGACAGCAACACAATGAAGAAAATGATATTAAAGTGATAAATTTGAAGTGACGACAAGGAAAAAGCCGATAACGAAGAAGCTGACATTCATTCTTGTTTTATTTATTTATTAAAATTATCATACTTAATGTTTATTTTTTTATTTGAAAACGAACGTATTTTTGGTTAAATGTCTTTATTATGTTGGTAATATCCCATTTACTTACAAATAAATTCTGTATAACTCACTATTAACCGTATATAAATAGACTTTACAGTTTTCTTC
>NW_004443628.1:37018-41062 GCF_000330505.1 Entamoeba invadens IP1 | reverse complement strand
TATTTGGTATACCTTTTTATACTTTTTTTTAATAGTAATTTCAAGGTAATTAACGGGAAATACATCCTTCTTACAATTATTTGGTCTCTGATAATTATTTGGTCAACTTTATTATTAAGTTTTGAAACCAAACAAAATTGTTGAATATATTTACATCTGAATAACAGTTGTGTATGACAATACATTTTTGATTATTGATTTGAATAATTACCACCATTTTGTGAAACAACAAAAAAACAATTTTAAACTATTGTGACCACTTTATAGATGTAACTACATCAATACACACAATTGTGTTTAAACAACTATTTGTTTATAATAAACATAAACGAGATATTATATACAATCATATTTAACTGTTGTATTATTATTAATAACAACACACATTTTAAAATTGTTTTTATATGATTAAAATATCAATGAAAAAGTTATATAAAGACATCATTATTTGATTATTAATTTTGATTTTTTAACAACGTTTAGCATAAAAGGTTTACTATTAATAACTACATTTTCAAAAAGTGTTCAAAAAACAAACGGTGTTTTTACATTGTCGAATTGTAACATAAAACCCAACTTCGAATTATAACACAAACATTTGTAAAATTTCACATTTTGCAACAATTTCAAATTTTTATTTTAAGCTCACAAAAATGTGAACATGAGATATAAACAATTATTTTTCTGGTTTAAGGGTTAACATCAATTTAAATGTAGTAAAAAACGTTACACAATATGGTTTATTGAAACAATGTTAAAGGTTAAAACAAGTTATTGTCAATTTGACCACATTAAATAAAAAAATGGTCGTAAATTTATGATTGACAACAACAAAATGTTGAAATGATGTGCCAAGTGACAAATCAAAGTTAAACAATAATTTATTGATCAATTCAAAAACAAATACAACTTATTACATAAATCATAAAATACCCAAATAAGCATATTCAAAAAGTGTGTTCTACATATTTCAATTTCAATAATTCAAATTAAGTGAGTCTATGTTTTTGATTTTTGATCTTTGTAAATTGTTCATTTTCTGTTCGGCATTCAACAAATTTGGTAAAGATAATTTTAGGCAAATTATTTTTATTACCCATAAAGTCATCACAATTGAAAATAATATAAAATATTAAATTATTTTATTAAATATTTATTAAAATATTTATTTTTCAACAGTTAAGAGAATTAATATACCCAATTCAAGCTAATTAAAAATTAAAGTTTTTTCACTACTATTCTAATTCGCTGAACTATTACCTTTCTCATAATTTGCTAAACGTTAAGATTTGTGAAAATTTGGCAAACTGTATAATAATTAATTATTAATCAAATAATATAAAAATATTATAATTATAATACAAAAAACATCAACTTTTATTTAAAAAATTCACAATCAAACCAGTGGCAATGAGTATAAATATCTAAAAGGTTTCCTAAACAATTTTTTGATTATTTCTGAAACAAATAATTTTATTATATTTTAAAACACAATTGAAAAAGTTTGTGAAACAATTTTAGTTTTTGAAATTGTTTTAAAAATAAATAATACCTGTTGCGTTTTCAAACGGTGTTTTTTCAAACTACTTGTTTCCAAAACAAATGTTTCTTAAACAGAAATAAACAAAGTTAAAACACAATTTTGAAAACAAGAAATATTTTACAAACAATTGAAAATTTCTCGGTTTTAAAAACTGTTTTGACCTTCCTAGCAATCAGCAATAAAAAGTTCAAATGAATTCAGATTTGAAATATCTTCATTTTTAATTGGGTTCTATTGTTTTATGTATTTTATTCATTCTAAAAAACCATCAAAACATACAAAAAATTCATAATTATTAAAACACAATGGAAAACATCCCTAACAGACAAAAACAGCCAACATAACCAATATTGATTGTTTGAAACAACTGTTAGAGCACCACATTAGCTGCAGATAAATACACAACAACAACTCTTTTACAACTATAACAAAGCTCTGCACATGAACAACTACTACAAAGCAGGCACTGCGGGACTCACTGTTTTATATATTAAACCCTAATCCAACTCTATCAGATTAATAATGTAAGTTCAATCAAAGAGGAAAGTAATGAAGACATACAAGATAAAATCACTACAAATTTACCAAGACCATCACAAAGTACCAAACACAACAAAAAGCTTTCAAAAAACAACTACTACAGGGCGAGACTAACCGTTTTAACGTCAGTCAAAAAATTTATTACTTGCCCAAACAGCTTTACTGACAATTTTAAAACAAAAAGCTGTTTATATGGTGACGACTAAAACTTGTACCCGAGAATCTTTGTTATATATTCTATTAATTATGGTAAATATACAGTTCAACTTAACTACAATTCAGACAAAAACAGCTCTCATACTAAAAGAAAAAAACACTCCGTAAAATAAACTCTATTGGAGACACAAAATGTCTCTTTCCTGGGTTTTCAAATAGCGAATTTGACGAATTGTTTGTATTGGTTCGATACAGAAAAGCATACTTCGTTATAAACAATTAACAAGTAAACCCTTGACCAACTTTGTTGTTTTTTGATACCGACCTTAATCTATCAGTCAAAAAGTTAAATGGTAATTGTCAGATGTCATGTTGCGATTTGTTGTTGCTACTTATTATTCAAATTCACAATAAATATACTTATTTGCAACTATATGACGATCTACATTATTGTGCACAATTATTTTTTCTGGACCAATTGACACATTAAACTTTGAAATAAAAAAACATGTAAAAGAAACTAACGTTTTCAGTTATATTTTGTTAAAATGGTAATAAACCTATTTTATCTATAGTATTGTTCATTTATTAATTGTATTAAACAGTGTCAAATTACAATATTAAACTTCTCAACAAATAGAAATCAGCATTTCTTTAATTCATTATAAATTTAGCGAAAGTATAATATAAAAATTTAAAAATAAACAAATTATTTATAACAATAACAAAATTTTTATTCGCTTTTTTTCCTGAATTTAATGAATTTTGATTGAACAGTTTATGAGGTTGACTCGGTTAGAAAGATTATTTTAAAACATTAAAAACTAAAATAAAAAATTGCAATTTAATGAAGAAAATTGACGTCTTTTCAATGCAAATTATTGCAAAATACTTATTAACGCCAACCGATTATCTTTCAATCATCCAAATTTGCAAGAAATATGAGTTTATACTTGACCGTTTCCGGATCAACCCAATCCGAATAAGTCCCGACTCAAAACGTTTATTTCAAAATATTCAGACTCAAATTGTATATACTCCCTATGACATCATCATGACAGTTGATCGTCATATATTTCTATATTTTGTTTCTTATACAGAGTTCATAGAAAAGAACACCAATTTCGAAGTGTACAAAAACGTCCGTTATACATCAGAAGATGTTGAAAAACATGGAAATAAAATTCCAGAAGTAGTTTCCACACTTGATTGTGCTGTTTTTGATGAAAAAGACGAGTTGATAGAAATCTCAATACCATCTAATGTCACTGAAATTGACAAGTTGGCTTTTGAATCGTGCGGTCTCACAAAAATAGAAATTCCGTCGACAGTCAAAATGATAAGAGAACGTGCATTTACGTTTTGCAGTTCATTGAAAGAAGTCAAATTACCTGAAAATATCACAATGATACTAAACTCGTGTTTTGATGCGTGTTCTGAACTTGAAAACGTCAACTTTCCCAACAGTCTTCAATTCATTGGATCTTTCGCTTTTTCAAATGCGAAACTTGTCGATGTTACAATTCCTGAATTTTGTGACATTGGCGCAGACTGTTTCAGTTCGAATGGGTATTTGACAAGAATTGTTCTGAATGGTGTGTCACACATTCCAAACTCAATGTGTGAATTGTGTTATAATCTTAAAATAGTCGAAATCTCTGATAAGTTAATCGAAATTGGCAATTTGGCTTTCAAATATTGTGGTTCACTCGAATATTTCAATTTTAATGATAATTTAGAATTTATAGGGAATTATGCTTTTAATTATTGGACAAATCTCAAAACAGCAAATTTGAAAAAGAAAG
>NW_004443628.1:33231-36918 GCF_000330505.1 Entamoeba invadens IP1 | reverse complement strand
AGAAGTCACTGAAATGGCTAAATATTCTTGTGAAAATTCTTCAATCCGTTCAGTCGAAATTTTAAATATTTCTGTGATAGAGGAAAACGCTTTTTCTTGGTGTGATTTTTTGACAAAAGTTGTTTTCAGTCAGAAGTTGAAAAATATTAAAAACGAGGCGTTTTTGTCGTGTTATTCACTTAAAGAAATAACATTACCAAAAGGTCTACAGACCGTTGGGGATAGTAGTTTTGAGAAGTGTCATTCCCTCACAAAAGTGTTTTGTGAAAACGACGATGTGATGTATGCAACAAAGTGTTTTGCTTTTTGTGTTTCACTGAAAGAAGTTCCAGTTATAAAGAATATAAGCGTTGCTATGTTTTTTGAATGTAAATCGCTGTGTCAAATTTCGTTGAGTCAAAATTGCAAAGAAATTTGTGATTTCGCATTTTATCGATGTTTGTCACTCTCAAAAATTGATATCCCAAAAAGTGTCACAAGAATTGGAGCTTGCAGTTTTAGAAAATGTGTCGCATTGAAAAAAATTGAAATACCATCAAATGTTGTAAATGTTGATGACGGCGCGTTTTATGACTGCAAAAACATTGAAAAAGTTGTTATTTATAATTCCATTGTTATATGTGGAGTCGATGTGTTTGAAGAATGTGAGAGAATTACATCTCTGCAAATTGGCACAGAAAAAGAAATATACAAATTTGAAGTGAGTTATACGTTTTATTTACAAATGAAGAATATACACATTAATTGTGAAAATGTTGCAGTAAGGAGAAGTGATGTTTATAAATATGGGACTACTATGATTAATGAAATTCAATCGAATAATTTGATTCACAGAATTGATGAAGGCTGTTTCTACAAAAACACTGAATTGACCAAAATTGAAATTCCAGAGCATGTCACAGAAATTGGTGATTTTGCTTTTTACAATTGTTTAAATTTGAAAGAAGTTGTATTACCAACAACCGTTGTGGAAATTTCACATTATTGTTTTGATGGATGCACAAATTTGAGTACATTGGCGTTGAAGGGAAACATTGAAAAATATGGAATATGTTGTTTCAACGAATGTAAGTGGTTGAAAGGCAAAATCAATGCACCAGATAATTGTTTTGAAATTCAACAAGACAATGATTCCAATGATTATTAATTAATAATAAAAGTGTTAATTTAATTACCAGTTTTATCGATATAAATTATTTTTTAATAAAAACACAGTTATTTATATAAATAATTGTAAATCGACCCTAATAATAATTAGTGTTAAATTAATTTTTCAAATGGTAAAGGGTTTCTTGAGGATAAGGTGTATCCTCAGGATCAAAGCTATCCTTATTAAAAAATATTTTTCTGAGGATACAAAAAACAAATCCATAAGGTTCAGTTCCCCATAAAGCCCACTCTCATAACTCAAGTTATAATTTACACTTAATATTTCGAGTCAAAGTTCGAATTTTAAATGATGGTAATAATTTGTCATAAATGCCAAAAGATTAAAAACAATCAAAAAATCGCCACAATAATTTATAAACATAAACAATAATTATAACTCGCTTACTTGAGACGGGAAATAACAAAGTGTGAATTAAACATGTTCATATTATAATTATAAACTTATTGATATTATTTCTGAATCCTTTTTAATAACAAAACGATTGAAATTTACGTTTAAAATGATAATTGTTTTTTTAATCAAAATGAAAATTGAAAAAGTCGAAAACACCGATTTACTAAAATGTGATTTTAAAATAACAAATTTATAAATAATTTTGTAATTTATGCAATTATTCAAATTTATTATAATAACAAAGTTAATCATATTGTGTATAATTTAAAAAGAATGTTTCATTTTGATATTAACTTGTGTTTTAAACAGATTTACAGTTCTGAGGATGGCAATTATTTTCTGAGGATGACAGAAATAGAAAGTTTACACTTTTACATCTGTCTGAAATGTATATTGAGTAAGTTACTATTTTTGAATATGGGAACACGTCATTTCACTTTTTAGATGTTTAAGTCTGTGTTGATAATGTTTGTTTGTTACACGACTTACCATCCTCAGAGATATTTATAGCACTGCCATTATTGATTTAAAAATCTATAAATAACATTATATTTTCAAAGAATTTTTATAAAGAGAGTTTTGTTAATTGATTATATCAAAAATCGTCAAAACACAACAAAAACGCCAAATAATATATAAAATTGATTATTAAATTAAAGATACATTTATTGAGAATTAATATTGTTTTATATAAAATAATAATATAAACATATATTTCTTGTGTGTATATGTTTTTAAAATATAAATAAAACCGTTTATAACAAAAACAATAATTTAACAAATTTGTTTATTTATCAATCGTTGTTTTATCGATCTTCAAAACCTCGCGTTTTGAATTTGCGCAAATACATAAATTGTCATCACATAGAGTATATATTATTAATACGTTATTTGCTATCAATTTTTATTGTTTGAAATATCATGAATTGATTTTTAATAAATTGTATTTTTTGTGAAAGAAAGATTAAAAATTGTTCGATTAATTTGTTTTGTGATTTTGATTAAAAAATTGACTTTTTCGATAAATTAAATCAATTTTTATTGTTTTCATATGAACCAAGGTTAGTCTAGTGGTAAGTCAGAAAATAGAAATAGATTATTTTTTTGTAAAAATCAACTGAAAGAATCATCTTTCAAAAAATCCATAAATAGCATTTTTAAAGAAAATCACGTGTTTCAAAATATACCTTATTTATCTTAGGCAAAAAAATCCAAATTGAAAGAAATTATGTTTAAGATATTTACCATCTTCAGAAAAATTAACAATCCTCATGAATCCCTTAATAATTGGTTTTTATTGTAATAAAAAAACAAAAAACGCTTTTTCATATTCATATTATAATAACATTTAATTTAAAAAACGATTTATAGTTTAAATATATAGTTACTATTATTTTAACATCTATTTATCATTTTTAATAACATGTTTAAAAAACCACAAAACGTATTTTAATCAACAGTTTACATCAGATTTGTTATAAACAGTTTATTTCAATTATAGAAACTAATTTTAATTATTTAATTTATTATAAATAATTTCAAATTCAACAACAGTTAATATAAGATTATTTTAATATTTATTTCAATACATTTTTAAGTTTCATTTTGCAATTTGAATTCAACTTAATTCATTCATGTTATTATAAACATTTTTTAATATTTTCGACAAATCATGTTAAATTCATAGCATACTCCGTAGCTTTTGCATTTTTTACTCACAAAATTTTTGTCTCAATTTTGTTTTTCTGGATTTTTTTTCGATTATCGAGTGCACCTTTAATCAACAAAATACCCTCTTTTTTTGGAAAAACACTTTTATTAAACTTATTTTAGAATTGTGCAAAAAAATACAGATTTAAAAATAAATCATTATCATTTTATATTTAGAACCAGTCTTTCAATTCCTGATCATTTAAGTCTTCATAGTGTATTATTTAACTATAAAAAATGAAAAGTTATCCAAAATGAACAAAATAACACTGCGATTATTGATTGTTTTAACAAACAGGCATAAACGCCTTTTTACCAAAAAGACGAAATAAAAACTATCGAAACAATACATATAAAAACCCCAGTTATAACCAAATAATATACCAAATTATTTTATAAAAGGATTATTTCGG
>NW_004443628.1:14269-33131 GCF_000330505.1 Entamoeba invadens IP1 | reverse complement strand
TATTATTAAACTATATAGAAAATAATATTAACCTAACCCACCATAAGAACAATTTATTTACAAATTTTTATGTTTTGATTCTTTTGAATTGAATTAATACTCTAATTTTGAATTATGGGATTCATTTTATTTAACTAAATGAAATGTAATAATATTTTTAATAATAAATAAAATAAAAATAATAATTAGCAGACCATTATTAATTAACACGATTACTGATGTTTATATTTTCATGTTTGTGGTGATTATTTTCAATAATAATAACAATGAATATAATGATATAAACAACTTAAGCTTTTTTATTCGGGTGTGAAAGAATAAAAAAATAAAAATTATTGTCATGCCTTATAATTACCATTTTAAAATGTATCAGTTAAGCATGGTAACTATATAGTTTTGATATGGTTAATTGAAATATTTTTATCGATTATCAACTTAGAGTAGTCAATTAATTGTAAATTAGTATTATTTTTTTATTTGGTTCTCTTCATCATTGTTATTACTATAAAAGTCGTTGAAGAAGTTGTATTATAATAGTAATAATTTATGTTGAACTTTTGATTTATAGTCGGGTTTTACAACATTAATAAAAATTGTTTCGACTGGTTTAATTATTTTTAAATTTGAACTTATCAATAAACATACTAAAACACACACAACAATATGAAATACAAACATGGTGTGTTGTCTATTACTTTATTGAAAAATTCCTTTAAATTGAAATGTTTTTGAGACGATATCTTTTTTTATTTCAAAAAAGTGTATTAAAATATCAATTAACAAAATCATATTTTTTATTGTTTAATTATTTTTGTTTTACTTACTTTGTTGAGTGTTTTAAAATTGCTGTTTATAAGTTACACTAATCATTATTTGTTGGTGCGCAATTAACAAAATTACTTGTCGAGCATAATTTTTATCAAAGTAATAATTGAATTAATTTGAACAATTAATTATTTAATTTTGTTGTGTTTTATTCAAAAAATGTGAAAAGGTAATCTTATCATTATATTGAAGTTTATAACAATTATTGTTCCAACATTAAATTCACAAATATTTATTGTATTCACTGATAACTTTATTGTGATTTACATTGTGTTTATTTTATTATTGATGGAGATTCGGGCACTTTTAATTCATTATATTATTGCATTTCTTTAATTATTTTGTTTCGAACAATACTTTAGGTAACTATTTAAAACAAAACACTTTATACTTATTTAAAAACATTGTAGAATAAAAAAGTCGCAATATGATTACATTTTGATGGTTGATACTATTACAAATACTTCTTCAAATTATAATCAAATATTAAATTCAATGTTTATTATAATTTTAATGAGAGTAACATGTTTCGAAAAATAACACTTTTGACATTTTTATGTTTTATTAATCATATATTTCTACTTTTTGTTTATTCATTTTCTAATTTCTTTTGTGGAAAACTTTAAATTAATTACTTTATCATTTAATTAACCTTTTATGCTTTACTTTTGTTCTTTTATTTGAAAAAACATATGAATCAACAATCACATAGTTTTTGTGTATTTTTTGTTAAACAAATGCTCTTCCATGATTCGTGTACTTACTGTGTTTAAACGGTAACAATCAATTGATTTTGAAAAGTTTGGTCTTTAACTTCATTGAAATTACTGAAATACAAGAAAAAGAAAAAAACGTATGGCAATTGTGATAATTATGTGAAAACATTTTATTAATTGATTTTTACAAAATCAATTTGTTTTCTCTGTACAATTATTTATCATTCAAATTAAAATTGTTTTAAAACAGAATAAGAACATTAGCAACATTATATATAATATAAACAAGATGTGTGTATTATGTAAACTTTAACTATATTAAATTTGTATTATATTCAACTCAACTATTAAGTATTTTTCCAAATAATTATCTATAAACAAACCAAATTCTTTGACTTTTTATTTTTGTCTATTTTACTCGCCATTTTAAATTACATGAATGTTGCTGTTTTCTGTTCACAATTATCATTAATTATTTGAAAAATCTCGTTTTTTATACATAAATTGATAAACTTGATTTTAAAGACTAGTCTTTATCAGTTTAATGAATAATTTGAATTGATAATTTTATATGTGTATATTGTTTATGAGTTTAGATCAAATGCTATTGATTTGAATAGATAAACTAAATGTTGAAATAACGTTTATAATAATAAAACCATTACACTTTATTTACAAACAATCATAAATACTCCAACCACTTTAATAAATTTCTTAATGTTTTATGTTTATTTAAAACATAGATCTAAATCCTGTTGTTTTTATTGAGTATTTTGATTGTATCTGATTAAATTATCTCAAAATGATGATGGTGGACTTTTATAAATTATCAACACTATCCTTTTTCATTAATTTTGTTGTTGAAAAAATACTTATTCAATGAATACTCTATAATATCTGATTCTTCTTCAATCTATATACTTATTATAATTTATTATATTACCACTCTTAACTGTATTATCCACATTAAGAATATACTAAATGTATAAATTTAACACTTCAATGTTGATTATATGTCTAATTGTCTATTGATATTTCACTTTTTTATTTATTTGTTTTAATATATTTCTTTTGTGGACTGCTTTCTATTTACCACTTTATCATTTAAATATCATCTTATGCGTTATTTCTGTTCTTTCATTTGAAAATAAGTGAATCAACGATCACATTGTCTTTTGGTCAACTTAATTACATGAAAAAATAGTATTTATTTTTGTTCAATATTTATTATATTTCAATTATTATTTAATTAAAAAATAAGTTATACACATAAAACTTCTTGTTTTTTGTTGTTGCAAATATGTTTAATATTTTTATAATATTATTTTAATAACAAACTTATCCACTAAAAAGATATAAATAGTTTTTTATTTTCTCTAAAGGTTTTATTTTTACATTCGGCATTTTGGACAAAATAATAACCAAAAAGTGAAAGATTTGTAATATTTTTTGTAACATTTATTATTTTACAAAAACACCTCCAATTTTAGATTATTTACTTTGAGAAAAATAAGTTGGTAAAGGGAAATGCACTTTTGGGCAAAAAAGCTTGAAAAAAGACTGGGTTTTTAAAAAATGCAAAAGCTACGGAGTATGTTCATAGTGTGGCATTTTGGTACTTTTTTACTCAAAAATAATCGGCAAATACAGATACAGGAAAAACCAGGGACCAAATCATAAACCAGGCACCAGACTAAATTAAGCCGTTTTATTTTTGGTATATAATTAACTTGTTAAGGAAAAATCCCCAAATAATCAGGTTTTTGGAGGATATGTTGGTTTATTTTCAAAAACCAGGGACCAACTATTAATAGACACACTGTTTTTTTAAATAAAATAGAAAAAACTATAAAATATGAAACTCTTAATTAATTATTTGAAGTTGCCTCTATTGTTAATGCTTAGCCGAGCCAAAGTAATGTTTGTTCTTTGTATTAATTTATCTTCCGTTGTCTAATACGTTTAATAATTATCAAACAATTACTAGATATCTGTCATACCAATAATTTGTTTATTCTTTACTTTATTTTCATTTATTGCGTGAGTCACTTTTAATGCTGAACGAAAAGTGACTCATTGAATCAACCTAGTCTTCTCTATTCTACTTATTAAATTAAGAAGACTACAACATTTTCTTTGAAAAATGAATGAACGATTTAATTGAATGGTTGTGTTGAAGTCAAACAAGGTTGAACAAAAGAATAATATTTTATAATTAAACAATAATAAATAATAATAAACTTACTATTTTAGCTCACATAAAGCTTTTGTTCATTCATACTTTATACAACACATTCATTTTTTATCCCGAAAAATAACCGTTTTTAAACCCAAATAATAAGAAAATTACACGTATATCTATATATTTGCCCGTTTTATTGTATAAAATCCGCTTAATATTCAATAGCTTTAATTAGTCTGGTCCCTTGTTTTTCCTGTGGTCCTTGTTATTTCTGCTATCTCTATATGTTTATAACTCCCCAAATATTCTGTAATTAATATATATAAAGAAACTAAATTTTTAAATTGTTACCATTCTATATTTATAATTATATAAAGTACTTAATGAATAAATAACAATTAAACAATAATTTTATTTATTTGATATATAATTAGTGTGTATTTTAGGTAAAGTCTGATTTCTAATTAACAATATTCCAAAAATACAACAAGGAAATTTACTATATCAGTTTTTTATATTATAATATATAGTATCGACCATCGCTAATTAAAAACCATAAATACATAGTAAATTTCTTATTATTTTTTACCATTTGACATTCTCAAAGAAACGCTGGTTGTCAATCTATCTTTGCTTTTCAAAACAATTGGTATGACCTATTAACCACACTACAACAATGACACTCATTTGGTTAACTATCGTAAGTGGTGTGCTGGCTTATTTGACATTACTCGAGAATTCGTCAAAGAGGAATTACAAACTCCACATTTCTTGCTTTTTTGGATGTATAATTTGGTTAAAAAGTAAATAATTTTAAAAATAAAACAAAAAAAAATATTTTTTCGAAAAAAAGCTATTGATTATATATAAAAAACTTAATGTAAACTGTTTTTCAAAAGTCGGTACTTTCGATTTTTTGTTTTTTATTTTTTTAGGAAAAAACAAAAATAAAAAACGGGACTTTAGACAGTTCTAAAAATATGAGGTACAGACTTTTGAAAAACAGTTTATAATTATTTTTTTCATCGTTAATTAAAAATCCGACTTTATATATATTACATCAATTGACACATTTCCAAAATAATTATAGCCGAAAGTGGTATTATAACGTCAAATTTTGTATATTATAATCAACATATTGGTTATAAAATATTGACGCAGGTAATTAAAATAAAGATTTAAAGAGCCTCTGATCAATTACATCATAAATTACCGAATTTATTTTTTTATTTGTATATACAGTAGGGGGGGGTGAAAGGCTTGATTTATACTTTTAATGGTTTATGTACTATATTTAAATAAAACTATTTTTAATGTTCTATTTAAAAACACAACCTTGACTTATAAGTTATAGTTAATAAACCATAAAAGTATTGGTTCATCCTAAGCATAAAATCAGAAATTGAAATTGTATTCGAATGGACTTGGGTGTTTGTTAGTTTTTTCTCGATAAAGTCATCCGTAGGCGTCAGTCTTCTTGTTTGATATGGTTCTTGTTGTTGGTTCAGCTCTTGGATATTCCAAGGCAAACTTTCCTCTTTGGATTTGACCAAATATGTTGGTCTAGGCGGAAGAACAAACAATTCCAAGTGTTCTCTGATATAAACACTGTTGGCTTCCAGTAACAACCTGTAAGCCTCTTCGATAAAATAAACATTCTCTTGATCTTTACAGTATTGACTCCAACAACACCAGAACGGTTATATGATGCAGCAATGATGTTTTTGCTTTGCTCTATAATGCTCCCAACACTTTTTTGGTATTACGAGCAATGGAAACATAAATATGCTCTCTCGGCCCCCTTGTTCTCTTAGAACTTGTCGTGATCTGCCACCACTATCACCATGTTCTCTCATTTAAAAATCAATTCAATTTGAACCTCGCCGTCTTCAGTTACTGCGAAATTGGCGTCAATTGATTTTTAATTGTCAGAGTATTCAGTAATTTAGTGTTTTAACAACTCTAAATACACAAGCCAAATGGCGAGAAGAATTGGCTCGTGTAAAAAACAACTTGTTTATTATTGCTAAAGGAAATCCTTTGTAGAAAGAAGTTGTATTTGTGCTGTCGTAGAAACATAAATAATTAAAACTTCGTGAATTAATTCTTGGTTATTTCAAACAATAAAAATAAGCCATTCAATTTTCTTCATAACATTGAAAGTTGTTAACCTTTACTTTTCAAAAAAAACGTTTAATTTCATTTTGATAAGCTAAGAATCTTTTTTTGACATTTTTTATAAATTATTTATAGTTTTTGTTATTTTTTAAATAGAACCGGGAAAACTCTGTATAGTAAAAAAGATAATAAAACAATTGGTCAAGCCCCTCACTCCCCCTACTGTAAGTTTGTAATATAAAAATATAATAAAAATTTTTATATTTTTTGAATTATTAATTTAAAATGGTGTTCTTTAAAATTCAAAATGTTTAAATACATTAAAAAGCGTTTATATTTATTGAAATGTGTGAATTGTAATAAAAAAGACTTGTTTAAGATCCTAAATATTTTTTCAGATTTTGTCTGTACTTTTTAATTTCTTCTGTTTCCTGTTGTTCGTTTCTTGTCAAATTGACAACAATTTGTCCCGGGTCTTGAATTCCATTTTTGTCCAATACAACCAATTTGATTTTCCCTATTGCATCAACTTCAAACTTGAAGGTGATTTTATCCCAAAAATTGAACCTCAGAGTAGTTTCGAATATTCCAATCAAACTTCTGTCTTCTGTAAGTATGACTGAAACAGTTGGTGTGATTGTTGAGACACTGAAAGTAACATTTTCAACTGGAAGGGGTGTTCCTTTATTGATCAAAGTAACTAATATATTTCCTGTTTTATGTTTGTGGTCATCAACTAATGTCAACAATGTATTCACATCTCTTGCTGTTATTTGTGTGATATGATTTTTGACTGTTTGTGAAGCAACGTCTCGTGCATACAAACAAGCGCCTTTTGCGATAACCAAATTAATGTCTTCACACTCTAACAATGGTCTATCGGGAAACACTCTTCTTAACATTTTTTTCACTTCAGGTATTTGAGAACTTCCACCAATTAATACAACTCTTTTTATTGTTGAAGCTTGTACCTTATCCTTTTCAAGTGTTTCTTTTATTGTTTCCTCGCACCTCTTAAAAACTGACAAACAACACTCTTCCAAAATATCACGAGTAATTAATATTGAAAATTCGCTGCGGAATTCAGTGAATTCCAGTGAAACATTTTCTTTGACAGACAACTCGATCTTTGCATTTTCAATCAAATTCTTGAGTGATTGCCTTCAATATACTTTTTTCTTTTGTATTGTTGTGCTATCACCATTTTGCACTTTAAATAAGTTGTTTACCTCATTTTCATTGTATTCCTTCCACTCATTCATGACATAATCCAGAAGTGCAATATCGATGTCAATACCACCAAGGTTTTTATCGCCATGAATACCACAGAATTTAATATGACTGCCTTTTTTCTCGCCAACAGCAGTGTCTAAAGTTCCTCCTCCAAAGTCAAAGAAAAAGATCATTCCGTTTGGTAAATTGTTTAAAGAATAATTATATGCAGCTGCTGTGGGTTCTGATATTAATCCAATGACATCAAGGTCTGCTATTTTTGCTGCTTCTTCGGTTAAGTCCCTTTGTTTTTGATCAAAAAAGACGGGGTGTGTCACAACAACTTTCATCGACTGTCTTTGAGGGTCGAAATCCACATTTTCAATAACTTGCTTTTTGACGTGACTTAATATGATTGCAGAAATTTCAACGGGGCGGACTGGTGTTGGGCGACCTTGGAAAGTTGTATTAAAATAACAAAATCCATCAATGTCTTCTAAAATGTCTGCGTAATTTGATTTGATGTTAACAATTGAATCATCTTTAAAAGCAACACCTAAAATACGTTTAACTTCTTTTATGCTAGTAATTGATTCGGTTGCTACTTTAACTGGATAACTATTGAAATCAACAGTTGAACGAACGGATTGTTCGTTGGACGAAAAGGTCAAAGTTTTGACACATTGAGACACACTGGAATAATAAGCAGCTTTGGTATATGTTGTGCCAAGATCAATACCAACATATATAATTTCTTTTGCCATTCTGATTATTATTTGATTATTATTGTTTTTATATTAAAATTGGAATGATTATTAGTTCAATAGTATAATTAAATTATAAAAGTGCGGTATATTTAATGAAGTTTTTATTTAAAATGATCTTTATTTTCTTTAAAAAAATTCATTTAAATAATTATTTTTTAATAAAAATATATTTTTATAATTTTGACTGATTTCAAAAAGTTTGAATTTGTGTTTCGTTTTTGTATACGAGAATAATATAACGTAATTTTTAAAATACGGTCTGGACTTTAATTATTTTAAAATGTTGTTTAAGTAAGATTATAAATATAAAATTTAAACTTTGGGAAGTTAACAAATCAGTAAGTACAAACTTTTAATCCACAGTTTAGATTTACTAAAGTTACCCTATTTGTGTATTTCAATTACTGTACTGAAATAAAACGAACTAATTTAACCAAAAATCACCACGGAAAGCATTTAAGCACAACCTTTGTGCTCCAAATTAATTTTGTTGTGGAATATTAGCGACTAAATCTGATTTGATTTAGTCGATGTGACAATGCAGTTATATATTCAATATTTTTTTACATCATCACAATTTATGTGTGCAACAATTTCTATTTTTGACATCACAAAACACTTTTTGTACATTTTTAAAACGAAGTATTCAGTCTGATTTCCAACAGTCATTACAAGATTTTTGCATTTTTCAAAATTTGCTCATTTATACATTTTAACTATTTGGTAAGGTATATTATTAATGTTTTTTATAATTAAGTATTCGATTTGTTTTTCAATCAAACACCCTTTTCAACCAAATTATAAATAAGCCAAATGTAAGTCTGTTTGAAAATGTTGTTTATTTGACAAAATTTTTTAAATAATAAGTTATTAAAAATTGGAATTAGGGAAAAATGTTAAAATCAGGGTAAAAATTATGAAACAGTGTTTTGGAGTGTTTCAAATCGTTTCGCCAAATATTCCAGTTTTGAGGTTTAATAATGCCATACAACGTTGGAAAGCGGACAATGTTTTATGACTGACTTTAATTTAAATTCATCACAAAGAATGTAAGTTTTGTTTTTTGTATAAAATAAAAAATAATTATATATATATAATATAGTTAATGGTTAATATTATAAAGAAAATATTTCAATCTTTAAATGTTATATGGGCAATTATTTATACTCACCATCGCCTGCTGTTCATCTTTTTATTACTGGTCTTGATGCAGCAGGTAAGACTACAATTATCTACAAATTTTGTCAAATGAAAAACATACAATTTGAAGTTAAAAACCAATATAATTCATTCATGTGTTTCGAACATATTAATTTTAAAAATTACGAAACCATTACTTTAGATTTGGGTGGTAACATGCGACCAGAGCCTTTCATTACCAAAAATGTTGTTGGATGTAATGTTCTGATGTATGTTATAGATATTTCTGATGTCTACCGTCGACAAGAAGCCAAAGACGAAATGTTCAGATTTCTTCAAGTCTCTGAAACTCGTGGTATCCCACTGATCATAATTTTCTCAAAAGTTGATTTGCCTTACAACATGACTGAAACTGAATTTATAAAATTTTTCGAGCTTGACAAAATAAAAGAACGAAAGTGGACTTTTATAATGATGAGTGCTTACACAGAAATGGGCTTGTTAGAGGGGTTTAAATGGGTCGAATCAAAAGCTAAATTAATTTTTTAATACGAAAGGGGTTGAATTATTTATGTTCTAAAAATATTATTTTTTTATTTGAAAACGTTCGTTATAATCATCAACTGTTTTTAGTTTAGCTTTTTTTAAAATTCGGGTGTAAAAAATAAGTTAAAAATTTGACATTGGTAATAGTTTTTGTGCTAATAAGGCTAACAAAATAACTTAAACCATGGTAAGACAAATCATTGAAATTCAAGTATTAAATCCCAAAACTGTAGTCTTTTTTTAAGACTAAAACAATTTGAAGAAAAGTTCTATAAAAAATTGACAAATATTACAATTATTACTTTTTCAAAATTTTTTAAAAAAACAACAAAAAATGGTGGACAATACACTAATTTGTCTGTAAAAGAGAGATCAATATTACAATTATTGACTATAAATTTTAAATATTTTACATCGAAAATTTCAAAATTATCAAAATTTACAATATTTGTGTTAAAAAACAAGTATAATAATAATAATAAAAAATATAATACATTCATTTTTAGTATTTTTATAGAAATTGATTGTTTTCAAATTAAAAAATATTTTTAAATATAATAAATTAGCATTGTTATATTCCTAAATAAACGGGATTATTTTTCATATGTTTTGACAAAAAGTAACAAAGTAAAATAAGCGTTTTTGCAAATGGAATTTATCGACAGAATAGTTGTTGTATAATATAATAAAACTATTTTTTTAACAGCAAAAAACCGAACAAAAATATCAAATCATGAAATTAGTGTTTTTTAAGTTTAATTATAATATTATTAAAGAAAACTATAAAACATAACAATAAAAATAAATAATATCAAGAAATTGTAACATAAAATCATTAAAAAGCTTTTAGAAGCATTTTAAAAAGTTTTTGTTTATAGTCAGCGAAAAAACCACTTGTGGAATAAAACCACTTGAAAAAATAAATGGTTCTTTTTTAATAGAATTATAATTTTATATATAGTTTAAGTTTTTGAATAATTTCTATTTTAATAGTCAATTTAACTTAAAAATAGAAAGACCACTTTCCTTTAACCTTTTTATTGTGCCTTTTGACTTTGTTTGTTTTTAAAATATTTTTTTTGGTAATATGAAATGGTTGTTTGCCGAGGCTATAAAGAGACTTAATAAAAAATTAAAAAAACGAAATATTTCTAAAAATAAAAAATTAAAACTATCCAAACGACAGTTGTTTTTAAGCTTCATTTTGGTGATATTTTGTTTTTAAAAAATGTTATTTAACAAAAAAAAACAAAAAGTTAAGACTCAAACCCATGACTGAACCTTTGTTCAACACCCCCTTTTGTGATTTTTTTCTTTTTTAGTCCGATTTATTGGGTTCATAATTTGAATACACCTTGTTGGCAATGTAACACCACCGAACAAAGTCACAATTAATACGTTTTTAAAATTGTTTTATAACGCTCAATAATATATTTTTCACTATTATAATCACTGCACCTTTATTACATCCCCCCTCTTAACCAATACCTCAATTTTTCAAAAGTGCATTTGTCGGCCAAAACCAAATCTGATATTTTCAAACACGTTTCCACAATGTTTTGATGTGGGTCACAAACCATCATTTTATTATTTCACTGTCAAGCATCAGCGCAATGAATGTGTGCCGTTCGTTGTGTTGGAAAAAACTCAATTGGTGTGGCATTTTTTAAATTAATGTAAAATTATAACAACTTTAATCGGAATATTAAGAATTAATTATAACAAGTGGTTTTGTGAATATCGGTTTGCCCCCATAGTTTTTGACTTTTTTTCTAAAATTTGCTAATTTTTCAGGCAAACATTATAATAGTGTCAAGTTTTCATGTTGTGTCTAAAGTAAAATGTCTACAAGTGGTTTTAGTTGTCGTTATTCTTTTTACAAAAACGTTGTTTGTTTGACTCCTTACAAAACTTTTTGGTAAAAAAGCAAACAAAATATCAAATAAATGGTAGTAATAATACGTGTATGCCGAAAAAAGGGACACAAAAACAAAGTTATAAAACTCGGCATATTGAATATTAGTGGAAAGAAACATCTAATACACAATATGGAAGATGTTTCCTACTGGTTTTATTTCTTAAGTGGGTGGATAAATTGAATAATAAATGCAAACATAAAAAACTGGTAAAGATTTATCATTAGAATATTAAGTAAAATGTTCACAAGTGGTTTTTATTGCCGGGTTGATAGTTCTGCCAAAATGCATTTTGGAAATGATTTACTTTTATACTCTAATTGGTTAAAATAATCAATAATATTATTATGTAAATTGTAGCAATAGTTTTAATTTGCCTCGAGTTGATAATTTGATAAAACAAAAAATGAAAATAATTATATTGATATTAACAGATTATTTAATTGTTAAATATCGGGAAATTAGGATAAAAAAAAGCAAAAACCATTAAAAATGATGATAAAACACAACCAATAAACAAAAAATTAATAAAGTAGTAAAATAGTTACTGGATAACTATATTTACAATAAATTAATGAAATATAATATTTATCAATAATGATTATGAACACACAATAAAACATTTTATTTCATTATCATTAATTTAACGGGTTTTAATCATAATTGGTAAAATAATAGTTTAATCAACATTATAAAAGAACCATATGGTTAAAAAGGCAACTTGTTGTCTATTTTTTTATCACGAAGATATCAATTGTGTTTGACCCTAATTAACGATCTTAATTGTTTATTCAATGTCTTTACCTGAACGAGGACGTTTTTGCAAATCAAACGAACAAAAAATTGAAACAAAGAAAATGATGAAACCACTTGCCTTTAACTCGACTAAAGTTCTCCCACTCCTCAAAAATAATCAAATTTTAACATCCATTTTAATTAAACTGGATTCCGATTTAAAAACCATTTCTTTTAAAACTTTTCGTGAACAGGTGGCCTTTTGTTATGACAGCGTTTCCAAACAATGGCAAAAAGATTTTCATAAACAAATGTTCCCTTATAACTTTTCTCGAAAAATGTTTTGGTACATTTGATAAACATAGCGTTCAAACGCAAATGTTAGCCATAAAACGTGAACGTATTACTGGTATTGTACCAGTTAAAGGAAGAAAGAGAGATTTTACCGACGACTAACTCAGATAAATAGAAGGACTTGTTGTCGAAAAAAAGTAATAAAATCGGAAGAATTGGGATTTTATTTAGAAAAGAAGTATGAAATAAATTTTGAAACACAAAAGTTACACAAAAAATGAGTAAAATTGAAGGTATTAAGAAGGTGATTGCCCCAAAAATGGAAGCGGAAAGGGCGAGAGTTGATTTTCTTGAAGTTAAAAAATGGATGACAAGTTTGAAGGAAAAACTTGACGGAAAGAAAGTCGAACCCATCTTTAACCTTGATGAAATTGGGTTTTCTGATTGGGTGGACTCTAAGTCAAAAATGGTGTATGCTTCAATACAAGCTGGTTCTGCTGTCTACAACGAAGCAGAAAGATCCGACAAAAGAATTAGCATGCTTTGTTGTATTTGCCTTGATGGCACACAACTGCCACCACTTGTTGTAACAAAGAGAGTGTCAATCAGTGACACTTTGGTTGCCTCCATCAAAAGTCGAGCTTTGGTCTGTTCTCAACCAAGTGACTTTCTTAATGCCCGTCTTTTCGAAAAGTGGGTTTACGAGATCTTAGTTCCGTCCATTAAATCAAAGAAAGGAAAATTGGGGTTAAGAATAGATACAAAGTCTTTCTTAATTATGGATGGATTTTCAGGACATTTCAGTGAAGAAGTCACTTGTTTGTTTTCACAAAATTACGTTGATGTTATTCCTCTTGTTCCCCACACATCTCACCTTACACAGCCTTTGGAATTGGGAATTTTTGGGATTCAAAAACGATTCCTCCAAAACAAAAATAATTTGTTGGAGCATAAATTCCAAATCAAAGAATGGAAACCTTCTAAAAATCCAAAGAATGTTCTTTCTATTGGCAATGATGATTTTAAAAACGAATTTAAAAAATTCACGAGGTTAGATGAAGAAGAAAAAATAATTAATTTGGTCCATTCATGGGAAGTTGTCGGGAATGGGGACAATATCACAAGTGCATTTGGGCAAGTTGGAATTATTATTGTTCCAAAAATAGATATCAAAGAGAGTCAAAGTCCTTATGCAACCCCAGCCGACAGAATTATTGGTGTTGCATTGGTAAAAATAGAAAAGGCAAGAGAAGTTATGAAGTTTCTCGGTGAAGAAAAAACACAGACAACACTTCTAAAAAAAACAAAAAGGATGTCAATTGAAATGCCCGATGTCAAGATAAACAGGGTTGAGAAGAAGAAAAAAAGACAACAAAAATAATAAATTTTTGGTTGGTTATTTAGTTTAAAACTAAAAAGAAACATTAATAATAACAAAACTAAAAATAAAGTATAGTATTTAGTTAAGGGTTGAACTTTAGAGTTGGAACTTTTAATTAATAATTAGCTTAATTGAGTATTGTTTCAATTGGTGCCAAAAGTTATCAGAAAAGATGGTGTTATTTGTTGATCTGATTGTTGTATTTATGATTATGTTTAAATTGAAAACAGTTTGTTCTTCGTTTTCATTCAAGTTTAATTTATCTTCAATAATATAAATCACAATTCGAATCGTTGATTTAGGTTGCTATAACTTATCTGTAGTTGTGTATTAAACGGAAACAAGTGATTATAGGCTTGTTTCTGTAAAAATGTCTGGTGTTAACACTCGCGTTGTGTTTCTGCTGAACTATAAAAATGTTGTCGACTCCATTATTATTTGTTAACCTCGATCTTCAATAACTGTTTTATGACCATTGACTTTATGCCTGTCAGTTTGGGATTGCTAAAAAAGCAATTACATCAAAGAGGTTTTAACTTCTAAAATAAAATGTTGAAACCCATTCAGTACAGAACTGTTGATATTGTTTTGTTTGTTCTGAACAAATGTCCGCTTTTGAAGAAACAAAAACAATAATAAATTCCCACTTTTGGGACTTTTGACTGTGTTTGTTATTGTGTGCTCTGGAAACCATTTAATTTTATTGAATTGTATTAGTTGTCTGTTTTGATAATGTCTAAAAAGTTATTTATAAATTTCACTCATAATATATTTTTAACATTCTTAATTTAGAAAACAATTTTTTTATTGGCTATTTCATATTTCCAAAAAGTAATGGCAACTTTGGTATTTGGTGTGCGTTATTTATTTTTCTATTTTCTAAAAAACAAAATAATTAAAAGAATAACATTTTACCATTATAAACACAAAAGGTATACAAGTGGTTTTATTCCACAAGTAATTTTTTTTCGCTGACTATATTTTATTTTTTAAGTCATAAAATCAACGACAAAATTAAAAATTATTTTAAACAATTGACCATTTAATTTTGAATTGAAAAATACGATATATATTTTATATTTGTAAATTATTAATATAATTATGAAATATTATAAAATATGGTTTCAAAAAATTGATACTTTCAAAATAATCGTAAAATAAATATTTTTCAATTCAGAGTACAAAACATTATCAGACTTATGTTTAAATTCAAATGTTTTGACAATGATAATATTATTAACACTTAACTGGCCGAAAACCAAATTTTTATTAAAAAATAACAATATCGAAAAACGCCTTCTTGAAAAAAGGTGTTAAAAAAGACCAAAAACCCCTTCTTGGCCGAAAAACCGAAAAATGACCCAAAACTTAGTCAAAAATGATAAAAATGAGGACTCAATTATTTAAGATTTGTTTTTGAGGTTAAAAATAGCAACACATTTTCAAATTAAAGTCAAACCTCTCAAAAGCAGGAAGGTATGGTAATTTTTGTTCTCTCAAGAACGGTCATTTTAGACAATCAGACCTTAATCGCCACTCTTTAGAAAACTTGATTTTTGTTTCAGTCTAAAGTGCTTACTATTGAGAGAACTTGCTTTTCCGAAGTGCCACTCTTAGGAAATTTTACTGAATCTCGGAACCCCAAATTTGTTTTATTAAATAATAATATACTAAATACACGTAAAACAAATCTTGTCGCTTAAACAATATGTATATTAATAATATGAAAACAAATCATAACAAACACAATTTAATTTGATTTACGTTGGTGTTGACTAGATGAACAGCAAGTTGCTTTTTAATTTGATAATATTTTGTTTTTTATTGAAGATTTAGTTTATGTCATTAAAAATAGTTCTGAAAAAACCAAAAAATAATCTATTAAAATTATTTTAATTTAATAAGATAAATAAATAAATAAATAAAACAGTTTAGTTAGTTATTTATTTTATTATATAATTAATATTATAAAACAATTGTTTACAAAAGTTTCTAATTTTCCAAACATAATTTTTTTATTTGCAAATTTTAAAATTTTCTATAATTTTAGTTTATGTTATAATGATAATACAAAATAATTATTTTATTATGTCTTCACTTTCTTAATTATTTTTATATGAATTCTATCAAATTTTATTTTGAAAACAAAGGCAAAAATCAAATTTGGTAAAAAATATTTAAAAAATTATATTTCTAAGCTTTAGGCCATTTGAGTGTTAAACTGTTATGATAAGTAAAAATGAAATAAATTAGAACATTCAGAAACGGATAATTGTAAAAGAAATTGTTTTGATTAAACTGGAAATAAAAAGTGTGTACCATTTTAATCAATTTGTTTATTTTAGAGTATTTTCCCGATATTTATTAAGATTCAAATCTATTTTTCATAATTTTTATTTCGAAGTACACACTTTTATAACAACCAAAATCAATTCAAAAATAGAATCAGCGAATAATGTGGGAATTATGCAACAGTTAAGCTGATTTACCCAATTTTTATAAGTTCCACACGACAAACCTTATTAACTTTAATAATTAAAGTTTTTCACCAATAAACCCACCTTTTGATTTCAAACACAATTTAAATCTTTCAAGGATAGATTCAATCAAATTGTTGATTGTTTGTATCGGGATTTCATCCCATACAAGCAATAAAGCTTCTTTTAATTTTTGTTCATTTTCAAACACTTTTGTTTTTTCTCTTATTTTCTTTTCCATTATCGACCATAGATGTTCTATGGGACTTAAATCAGGTGAGTTAGCAGGCCATTTCTGAAGTACTTTGATGCCCATTCCCTGTAGTTTTGCTAATGTCGTCTTTGAAGTATGACAAAAAGCTCCATCTTGTTGAAAAACATTTTTTTCGTCCCCACTTTTCAACAACTTCATCAAAAACTCCCGATTCTTTTAGAATGTCAAAATATTTAGCTGAATCGAGTCTGTTGGAACAGAAAACAAGTTTGCTTTTGAAATCCTTTGCAATTGCTCCCCAGACCATTACAGAGCGGTCATATTTGGGAGTCGATTCAAAAAATGTATCTGGGTGATACCCCAAGGTTTCCACATCATCATACCATCGGAGTGAAGACAGAAACGACTTTCATCTGAGATAATGACACAACTTGTCCATTTATTGATATTTTTTGCCACAGCTGTTTTCTACAAAAAGTGTATCGTGATTCAATATGTTTATCTGTTAAACATGGTCTTTTGATCGCTTTTCCATAATGAAATTTTAATTCGTGGCGTATAGAATTAACTGTTGTTGCACTAAGACCAATTTCCATCCCAACTTTATGACTACTTGATTGTGGATTGATTATCGTTGACATTTCGACGTTTTTCATAGCGTCCTTTGTGATTTTTGGTGGTCTTCCCATTTTTGTTAACTTTGGAATAAATCGTGGATTTTCATCCAACTTAACTTTTAATGAATGAACTGTACTTTTCGAAAGGTGTCTTGAAGTTGAAACTTTTGTTATTGATATTCCATTTATCAAATCCGTGCATGCATCTTTCAATTTTTGATGACGGAATTTATCACACAATTTACTTTCTCGCGTCCTCATTACTGGTTTCATTGTTTAATAAAAATTTTTTTACAATTTGCCAAACTCAACCACTTTTTACCACTTTTTAAAACTCAATTTTACTCTTTTATAATTTTCATCTAAAAAATAATTATTTTTCTTTTTTAAAAAAATTATGAGTTTTTTATGTTTTGTGTTTTTTCTCTTTTTAAATGTATTTTATTTTGTTAATTATTCGTTTTACCAAAAAAATATTAAAAAAACACACAAAAAAGAATTATATCGAGTACATACTTTTTTTCCAGTTTATATATTTAGATTTAGAACATCATTTATTATTTTTAAGATTGTCATTGGATATAAGGCGTTTTTACAATAAATTTTAAGTATTTAAGGTCTCAAAAAATTACTAAACATTTTTAGTTTATAATGTTCAATATGTAATGTAAATATAGTATTATATGATATGATACAAAATATTATATTAAATAATTTATTTGTTGACAAAAAACTATTTAATCAAAAATAATGAAAATGTTAATTACAACATTCAAAAAATCACGTATTGTGTTTCAATAATTTCTAACTTGCTCTTTACTTTGTTCATAAAATTTATTGTTTTGTATTTAAAATTTATAAAGATAATTTTATTATTATAATCCACATAACTCAAAATATACATATTTCATTTAAGTATTTGATAATGATGTAAATTATTTTTTATTTTTTAATACATTCAGTTTTGTAAATTAATGAAGTAACCTTCTATATAAAAACTTTTATTCACTTTTGAAAATGCAGTAGTATTGTAAAAAACACAGGTAATTTATTTTTGATATTTGAACATAAAACTATCTCCAATGGTTGTATATGATTAAAACGTGTTTTGAAAACAAATTTATTCTTATGATGAAAAATAATGTGTTTTAAAATTATTTGAACTTTGTGTGCAGATAAAAATGAAAGGTGGTTTTTGTGTATTGAAAAAACGTCAAATATCACTGGATAACTTTTTTAATCCACAAATATTTATAAATAATATTTAATTATCATAATAATATAATTCTAAAAATAATAAGAGTAATAATTAAAGTAACAGACAGAAACAAAAATCTAATTTATAGTAATTATTTGTAAACTAAAATAATGTTAAAAACTATTATTAAATATAATAAATATAAACAATGATCTAATAGAAATAATAATCATTGGTCTTCGCATTCAATTTTTATTTTCAAAAATTAGGTGCGAAAAAACGCTAATAAAACGGGTAAAAATACATTCACTCGTTTTATTGGTATTTTTATAATAATTTTCGGGTTTGAAGCCTAATATTTTTCTAATGCTCGAAAAATATTAAACAGTGATGTTTACTTTTTTAAATGTTTATCTTAGTTAATTTTAATTCATTTATATTATTTTATATTCAAAAATGAGTTTTATCATTATTTAACAAACCATAATGTTACTAATTTATTATAATATATAACACCAAATTAA